>NW_010566673.1:0-22069 GCF_000687285.1 Phaethon lepturus
TGGCAAGCTCCTCCGCCAGCTCCCTCAGTACTCTCGGGTGGATCCCATCAGGTCCCATAGACTTGTGGGTGTCTAGGTGGTTTAGCATGTCCTTAACTGCTTCCTCCTGGATTATGGGCGGGTTATTGTGCTCTCCATCCCCAACCTTGTCCTATCTGGACACCCTCAGGTCCTTTCCAACCCAAACTATTCCATGATTCTATAACGGTTTTCTGTTCTGCAACCCAGTGCTCCTGATGGTTTCCTGTTTTCAGAGGGGCCCAGACGTTTCCCACCGTGTATAAATATTGCCCTGTTTCCCCTTATCATTATACAGGGCACCAACAAATGCAGCAGGTGTCTTGGATTTACGGTTGTGACTCCTCAGTTTCATATTTAAGTATTCATTTAAACTGATGTGATCTTTTCTGTGGAAGTCATTCTCTGCTGTGGTCTACCTTTTGTTGCATTGCATCATGATAGCATCAACAGTGATTTTAATATTGTATAAGTTTCAAGGCCTTCTTTGATCTACGTATGTGAGCATCACCTGAAAATAACCATAAAGGACATAGTACATTTTGCTTATCTGAGTAGAAATGAGAATCAAGATACGTAGTTAGCACAATCTGTTACTTATTTTGAATGGATCATTAATGAGGTTTTTTGACAAATAGTAGAGTTTTTTCCATTTTTAAATTAGACAATGGAGAAGGAAAAAGAAAAAATAAATGAAAGAGAAACAATTTTCTTATAATTTTTCTTTTGTAATTGGATGACTTTCTTCAGTGCTGTGTGATTATATTTAATTAATGATCTCAAACTTTGTTATGCTCTTTGTTAATGCTAGTCATTGTGCTGGCCGTGTGTCTGTTAGTTTCCTTGGGGGAGGGGAGGAATATTCCCAATGTGATGATCCTTTGTTTGATGCAGAAATATAATCACATTATGCATCTTGAGAACACACTTTCCTTCTTTGTTAATCGTATTAGTCAGATGATTCACCTTTGTTATTACAGTTTTATAGAGTTGTAGAGTTTAACGCTGGCAAAGATGATGCAAACACAGCGTGCCCCCTGTGCAGCCCAGCCCAGTGGTCACTGAGCCAGTGTGGAGGTACCCCGTAGCTCCGAGCCGTTTCCAGCGTGCTCCACTGGGCTACGTCTTACCACTGGCCAAAAATTGCTTCTGTTTTCTGCCTGTTCAGAAGTGTTAGATCCTATTGGGCTGATCTCTGCTCTTATGCGCACAGTAACAGCAGCACGCTAAATTCCATTGGATGACATTATTGAGGTATATTTAGTTTCCTTATTGAAATGCATATATGTTCCCATTTAAATTATGAAGTATTTGAAATGCCTTGCTGAAAAAATGGGAAGACAGTTTTACAACTGTAAAACTCCAGTAGCACTATTTCTAGGATACTTTTTTCTCAGGAAATAAATGTTCAATTATAAATGCTCATCCATCTCAGACGTCCCCAATCATCATCTCTAATGCACAGATCTGACTATAGTAACTTGCCCTCAAATATCTCCGGAAGCAAAAATCAGGAGACTGGTTTCACTGGAGAGCATAATTCCTCTGCAAAGAGCAAGTACACCACTTGTTCATAACATTGGTGACTCCTGCTTCTGAAAACAGTGGAATTTTCTGGTGGTTCAATGATGCAGTTGGAATTATTGTCAAAATTACCATGTGTGCTAAGTCAGTAAATCTGTGAAGGCATTTTACCTGGCTCTTAAGTCTTGAACACCTGACAGTAACTCTAATAATAGCACTTTAAAAGGTGCACACTGAATAACTAGGCAATAGGCGTCACTGATGTTAAAAAACACATAGCCGGGTTGTATTTAATATTTGTAATGAAAAGTATATTGGATACTGGGTGCTTGTAGCATTTTAATCTATTCAACAATATATTGGACAAAATATGTTTTACAGAACATTGATCGCTGAGAATATTTCCCATAATTTGTCTGTGACAGATAGTACTTCCTGAAGAAACCCGGATGAATATGTAACTCTTTATAAATTACTCCCAAATTAGGAGTTTAAAAAAAAAATGCTAGATCATCTGGAATAGAGGCCTGAAGCACAGCATGCAGATAACAGGCTTTAGGAATGGCTGCCTGCTTTCTTCCCTAGCAGACGTATTTCTGCAGTGGGTACCAGGAGAGCAGGCTGGGTAGTAGCTGGGTGTAAGATACTGTGTGACCTGTGGTTACAGGTTTTTTTTTCCTTTGGCCAAGCTTTTTGGATGGACACGGTGATGGGCCACTCACGCAGCCTCAAAAAGTCTCCACGGTTTGCATCCTTCACCGGCAAAGCGCCCTGACAGGGTCTGCATGGTTAGTGCCTCCAAGCTGAGCACCTCAGTGCTGAGGAGGGAGTAGACATGGTCTCTCAGGTTGGAGAGCCTGGAGAATTAATGGGAAAAATGAAAAGAGCCTGATCCAAAGTCCTTTGTTGTTTTTTTAAATTCCTTTTTCATTGATTTTTGTGAACTGTGAGTCACATCCATACTGCCTGTTAGATGATATGTTGGTCCAATGACTGACAAGACTGCGGATCTTTCTTCTTTTGAAATCATTGGCCAAGGCATTCACATAAATCATGGATTTTATTGAAACTGCAATTAAAACAAATCAGGCTTAATGCACACTGAAAGCCTTAGTAATTAGTATACAGGTGAATATTGAGGAAAAAGCAGAAGCTTAGCCATCCTTCCAAGCAAAACTGAAAAAAAAAAAAAAGAACTGCGTATATAATCGAACAGCATGTGAATATTAATGCACAAAATCCTCCGAGTCCCTAGTTCCCTGATGCAATTATTTTCTATTCATATTAATTGTTCCTAGCAGATGACATTAATGACTTTGAGTTAAAATGCGTGCAAGGGAGGCCTTCAGCAGATCAATGCTGTTTAAAAATAGGGTCACTTTTGCAATCATTCACTCAAGGTGTAACAGCTTGTAAATAAAACAACTTTAACATGTTGATTGATTTATAAATGTTAATTTTGTAGTTCATTTTTATGCTTTTTCCTGAAACCTGTCAAACTCTATGGATAGTAGTGTGACTCGTGTTCATTTGTCATTGTTGCATGTGAAATAATGATAAGTTGCAAAACAGTGACTAGAAGAAAAAGTAGAGTTTGTTTTGGATGAAGAATGATCTGTTCTGCAGACAGGAAGTCCTGCACAAAGTAATCACAAATAGCACCATTTCAAATTAGAACAAATCCTCTTTTACCTCAGGGTCTTCATTTCCCTTGAGATTTAACAGCAGAGTTTGGAGTTTTAAAAATGCTGATTTGCTGCATATTTGACAAATGCTTACGCTTTGCTCATTCCCTTCTGCTCCCCCAGAAACTCCATTCACGCATCTTAGACCTCTCATCTGGGGATTTGCTTTCAGAAGTAGAACGAAACAGAAGCCTGATGCAATCTCGAACTGCTGATGCTCAGATTCACGTGAGTTTTTGTGCTGTCCTTGTACCTCTCATTTGGAACCCTCCTTTTAGCTTCTGAAGTCTGATGTCAGGGATGAGCTGTAAAGCTGATCTCCGAATTGAAACACTGTTGAGTCAGATAACAATACTCCTTCTTACTTCTGTTCTCTGAAATTCAATATCGTGTCCTCAGTTGATATAGTAAGCAGATAGTGTCACTCTGTGCAAAAAAGCGTAAATCTTAGCAGTGTCCCTAAGAAACCTTTTTGGGTATTGATTACATCTCAGAATCTCTGAGAAATAGTCAAGGCGCTTTTTATTAAAGCCCATACACCATATTATTCATCCTACTTTTATGATATATTATGTATGAACTTTTAAAAATTCATAGGGTCTGCATATTTTTTTCAGATGGGGTTAGCCAGTGTGCTTATTTGGCAAAACGTTAGCCAGTGTGGCTTTCATGTTGTCAAAGAGAAAAAGTAGCTTTAAAAACAAAAGTCACATAAAGATAGAGGGAAACAAAGAGGACAAGAGCAGAACATTGAACCTGTGTGTGCCTTTGATCTTGAAGTATAGTAGTGTCAACAAAAATGTAATCTCCTTTGTAATACATACTTTAATGAAAAGGCATTGTTTCAAATGTTCACAAAAATGCTAACAACCCTTTGCATGATATGTAATTAAGCCTTCAGGTTAGGTTTTTCTAATACAGATTTTTGTGTCTTTAATAGTCTGATTCTTTCAATTTTCTGTGATTTCTAGCAAAAATTATGTATTTAAATTATAATACTATGTTCAGGACTTTTTACTCTAATTTTGTTAAAGGTAATGACTTAAGAGTCATGATTACAAAAATTTAAAATTTCACCATGTCAGTTAATAGTTGTATATGGAAGTTAAGTATATTTAATTAATGCATCAGAAATATATCATTCAAAGTACTTTCTTGGATAATTTAGACAATAAAGGTAAGTTGCAGAACATTCCACTCTCTCTTTAGTGATCTGAATGCATCTAGAAATTGGGTAGATATCCTACTTCAGAATCTGTAATGGCATGATATTTTTTGCACATTTTCTCATGTCTTAAACAATAAAGATCATTACAGTAATATACTGTTCTTTTGGTTTGCTTAGATATCTCAATTTTTTCCCATGCTAAAACTGTAGGACCAAATGCCTTTCTCCTCTCTTTAGGTGCAAAGGAAACAAAGGGAGGGGACGGAAAGGCTCTCAGATTAGCTGAAGATGACAGGAAGGGAAGGCAGTACTTGTCAGTGTGCTGTGATCTCCTCTTTTCTCCTACAGGAGATTCTTATAGGAACGGATTTTACAGGCATCATTCCCTTAAACACTATGATGGCTGGGACATAGCCTAGTATAAAGGGCAGAAATTTGACATGACATGTTTTCCCAATGCCACAGCTGAAAGGCAACGAAATAGCCAGAACAAGCAGGTGCTGCCATTGGCCTCTATACAGTCAACCTTACAGGGAATGACGCCGTCATAGCTGAGGAAGCTGATGAGAGAAGGTCTCCCACGGGAACAACAATGTCAGAAATAAAGAGTCATTTGTCTCAACAAAGCAAGAAAGTCTGTTTCAGAGCCAAAACCACAGGCATCAGTCTGCCTCTGATGCCGAAAGATGTATTCTTCCCAGAGCCAGTGGATTTAAAGGCTATTCCTCCTGCATCCATTTGATTTCCTAGGAGGACATGTACCAGTAACTCCCAGAGGTGAAATGTGCTCTTGCTACCTCTAAATGATTTTCCCATTCATAGGTTTCACCTGTGACAGAGAATAATGATTTGCCCTGTAGTTACGTTTGTCAAAAACAGAACATTATTATGTCAGTTGAGCAATGAGCAGTTGTACTGATGAACTCCTCAGCAGTAAAAATTCCGCTCTCTCCCATTTAACTGAAAAAAGGTTCAACCCTAGTAGTCATAAATGGGAGGACATAGGGGAATAAATGGAAGAAATTAGCAGAAGTCCAATAAACATGTTAGTGTATGAGAAGTGCCTACAAACTGAGAATTTTTCCAGAGATTTGCATGAAGAAGCTGTGTCTACTGCATATACAGTTTTGATAATTGTTTTGTGGATTCTATAACTTTAGTTTTCTTTTGTCTTCCTGAATATAAAGGTAAAATTTTCATCTGAGCAAAATTAATTTGGCTTACATCTACATACAAAAATCAATAAATATTGTTTGAGCTTGCACAATTTTATTCTGCCTTAATGAAATCCAAAGCAAAGTTTTATGAAACAGAATCATGTTACTCTGTCTCATGTTCCTGGTAATTAAAAAGATGTTTGATTCTGTAAGGAAACTGGAGAATAGCGTAACACAATGGTGCAGG
Organism: Phaethon lepturus; assembly: GCF_000687285.1. Classification (NCBI taxonomy): domain Eukaryota; kingdom Metazoa; phylum Chordata; class Aves; order Phaethontiformes; family Phaethontidae; genus Phaethon; species Phaethon lepturus. The sequence continues at coordinate 5,800 of NW_010566673.1, forward strand.
CACTTAACATTAAAGTAGCTCTAACACTGTTAGGCACAAGAGTATTAGTTTGAAAACAAATTAAAGGCATCCTAGATACTCCTACAGAGGTTTAATATTTTACCTAAAGTGCTATCTGCTCTTCATTACTCTCTTCCTCAAAGCTGGCACTTAGTCACAGTCAGCTGAAATTGCATTTGGAGAGGGGCGATAACTACACAAGTACTAAAGGCAGCCATAAAGTGTCAATAAATTGCATAAGCAAGAGGCTTCAGCTGTCTGCAAGCGACACAAAGATGGATTGTCCTACGTCAGAGAGTTTCTTAGACAAAGCTTTGAACTAGATAGGAAACCAAAATTAGACTGTAATGGAGAGATTCCATTCTCAGTGGACATTCTGGTTGGGATACTAAATTAATTTACCTTGTCCAGGGTGTACAGCCTCATCTGTTACATTGTAGGGCTATAATGCAGTTGTCAAGATGTACTTGTATTCTTACAACTTTGTTTTCCGTATCTTACTGGAGCACCCTGCTTATTTACAACGCATAATTCAAATAGACTCAGAATAATCTTTAACAAAAGAAGAGCAGAATACTGGTTAGCAAATAAAGAAGAAAACATGGAGGATTGTGGATTTTTCCCCCAACAAATGAAAATTTTAGCAATTTTAATTTAGTTCTCTGTATTAAATTCACTAGATGCTAATGGCATAATAGGGAGGTGTAAGTAGCTTACTTGCTTTTTCTTTGTCCTTCTTAATCAGGGGGAATTTAGATGATCTTTTTCCAGCCATAATATATTTCTGTTTCTTCTCATATTTTAGGAGTGCCAGCAGAATGTGAAATCTAGTATACCTGTCTTGAAATGCCAGAGTCAGTTAAATATGACAGGTCCTAACCACCTATATCCCCGGAGCAGCTGCAGTAGCAGTGAACTCTCCCTCTCAAGTGCTTGCAGTGAATATTCCAGTGGTTCCTCCTACACTTGGAATGATGGGAAGACCTGCAGCAAAAGGGTAAATCAACTTCATTTTCTTCATTTATTATCTTAAGTTAATCTGAAACAAGATTAATAGAAAAGCTGCCTATTTCGGAATTTTTTTCACTTTCTTCTCTCTTTTATATTTAAAACAGTTGTGACTAAACTCAGTAAGTTCTTTCCCCAATGTCTCCCTCCCTCTCACTCTCCCCCTTTCTAATTTTTTTTTAACAAGTTGTTTATCACTCCAATTTGCTTACAGTTTCCTCATTTATTCTGACATTTAGTCTGTCTTTCACAAGTTGTTCTTCTTTATCTTAATCCTTCCATTTGTATTGTTCTTCCTACAGGTTTTAAGTGCACTGCAGCCTTCACACCACTATGAAATCCTTTATTAAAAAAGTACATTGCTATTAATAGCAATGGATGAAATGTAATGCCCTATGCCACTTCTAAATCTTTTTACTAAAATGGTAACTTTTTATTAACAGCACTTGTGAGTAATATGTGAGTTCTATTTTGTTTTAACAGTCATCTGTGAGCTGGGATAAAAGAATAAGCATTGGTTCTTCGCTCCCAAGCAACCTCTCAAGTCCTGCAGATGATCTACCTCCAACTCGTATCAAGGAAAACCATATCTTAGAAGGGCTGAAGAAATTACAGAAGCAAAAAGTATTACTTGAATCACCTTCAGTAATATCAAAATGGGGTTACAAAGATTGCATGAACTCTAATGAAGGAATATATTCCCCTGGAGTTAAATGTGGCAGCCATAATGAACAGACTCATTGTAAGCCAATGGAAATAGGAAGTATTTGCCTTGAACATAACCAAACTTTCTCTTACGATTCAGATTCGCATGATGATGCAGATGATGACCCTTCATCCTTACTGTTGCTGCAGGAAGTACCAAGCAAAGACTGCAGGACCTATTGTAACAAATTAACTCACAGCATTTCTGACAGTCTCTTTGACTGGGATCCTAATAGGAAACATGTACCAGAAAGAAGCTCATATTTTAATTCAAAGGAAAGACCTGAAAAATTGACTAGTTTTGTCAGTGGATTTCAGGCAGAAGTAAAATCGTGCAGCAGAGCAAAGCTGCCTGAGTTACAGTTAAATCAAAGCCATGCTAATATAGGCTGGAAGGACCTTAATTTTCAGCTTTCAGATACTGATGACAATGAAGTGTTGGATGAATTGCATATAGAAAGCAGTGATGAGAAAAGTCCATCAGATTTATTATCAACTCCTTTTACTGAGAAGTATACAAAGACCTCTGACATGCTCAAAATGACTGAGAATTCTCAGTTTGTATCTACTAACAGAGAGGCAAAACAGATACCTGCTCACTCAGACATTAGGCCAAAGACATGTAATTTCATTAAACAACAAAAGGTTATAAAAAAGACCTCTTCTGAAGAGTGCATTACCGTAATATTTGATGCTGAGGATGGTGAGCCTATTGAATTCAGCTCACATCAAACTGGAGTTGTCACTGTAACAAGAAATGAAATTTCAATCAACCAGCCACAAACTAGGTCCAGTGCAGAATATACTGAACTTACACCTCAGGGAATAACTGATCTGGAGACAGGAACCAATGCTAGAAACTATACCGCTTTAGAAAGACCTGAAGATGAAACCGAGGAAAAGATACCTGAGGATAGTACAGGGGATAAAAATACAGTTGCCTCCATAACCCACAGTGAACCTTCATGCTGTGGAGAAGTGACACTGCAAAATACTCCACGACAAAAACTGGTGAAGCCAGTGTATGATGCATCATACAAGGCGAATTCAAGCTCCACTGTGCATGCAGGAATCAATCAAAAGGCAAACTTGACTAAAATACCCAGCAGAGGTAAATTTTCTCCACAAAAAACTGCGATGATGGTGAGCGAGGAGACACCTGTAGCTCAATCAGTGGGCCCTGCAACCCTTGAAAAATCACCTGCTCTGCCACCTGTAAAGCTTTCAAGATTCAAAAAGGCACAAAGTCCACCTCATAATTTTGACTCAAAAGTTGACTTCCAAGTTCCAAAGCTTCCTGCCCACCCCCTACCTGGCTTGAAATGTCCAGGCAGAGGCGACAGGTCAAAGTATCCAAAGAGTCAGAGTCCAGCATCACCACTGTTGCCTCAGCACCTTACAGAGCCTGGTGACTATGGAGAACCTCCAACCAGAGACTTTCATTGTGATTTAGCACCTGTAGAATGCCGATCACCATCCCCACCCCTTCCTCCTGGCAGGTCAACATCCCTGTTGATTCGGCCTAATTATGCTCATTCACCACCTGTAACAGTAAAGTTAGGAGGAGCTGATCCCAGTGAATCAGCAAAAAATATACTGAAATCATCACCGTTAAAAGGAACTGTGAACTCTGGCTTTCATAATCAATCTAGTCATGAAATGCAAGCAAAAAGCGTATCTTCTGGGGCCAAAATTGAGTTATCTTACCTTCAAGAAAATGCAGAAGCAATTATGCAAAATAAATGCATATCTCAGCAACCCCATAGTGCACGCCAAGGACTTTCCAAAGTTTCCACAAAGCAAGTCTGCCCAAAAAACACTAATCAGCTGGGTTTCCACCGGAATCGTGACTTTTCCAACACAGATTTTCAAACAGCCAGGTCCTTTTCTGTAGGCTGTCCAACATTGGAAACAGCTTCTTCACAAGATGCATATTCCAGCAAAAAAGATATTTCCAGTGACAATGGGGTGGATCAGCCACAAAAGATGCCAAACACTCCTGCAGCAACTCCTCAATCTCATACAACAAGCACAAGTGAGCCTTCACTATCTCAGGTAAACAATTCCCCGTTGTCAACACTGTTACATGATAGTGACACTGCACATGCTACCCAAAACTCTAATGAGAAAGGAATGAAAACCCGTCTCCCTGTAGGACTGAAATTATTTGTCAAATCTCCCCAGCTTCTCCGAAAGAGCTCTACTGTACCAGGGAAGCAGGAAAAAGACAGTATCAATGCAGCTTCCAAAAGTAATGTGAGTTCAAGTAAGTACAAGCAACATGAATCTGTAAGTGTAACCACTAGAGGCGCAGCGGATGCCGAATTAAAAGATTCTATGTTTGATACCGAAGTAAAAAATAATTTTACTGTGGGATTTAGTATGGATACAGCATCACCTCATTCACATGAAAACTGCAACCTGGTGGTAGACAGAGTAGATGGATTAGAAAACAAATTAGTTAAGAGATCTGTTTCTTCTAGCAGCAAGTCGCACTTGAAGCCAGCTCTGGGCATGAATGGAGCAAAAGCTCGTAGTCAGAGTTTTAGCATTCATACAGGGGAAAAGCCATCTGCCCCTGTGACAGAAGGTCTTGGAAAAGTACGGACTCAGATTATTACAAACACTTCTGATAGAGGAAATTCTCTAACAAGGCAGAACTCAGCCATGGAAGGACTTCAAATAAAGGCCATTCCTGGTTCAGCAGTGACACCAGAGACTCTTACATATACTAAAACCACAGAAAATTCTTACTCTAGACAAGGTTCTCTTGGAAATATGAGTAGTTGCAATAGCCAGCATGGAAGCCCAAGCAAACTGCCCTTCAGATCACCTTCAAAAGTAGATTTGTTTTACAACACTTCAAAATGTGATGGAAACAAACTATTTTCTCAGAAAGATGCACGCAGTCTATCTGTCCAGAGTGAGAAAAGCACTGAAAGTTTTAAACACGAATCTGTAAGTAAAAAAAGTGTTCTGCCAGCAGAATTGGAGTTAGAAGCATCAGCTACTGTATCTTCCAAACAAATTTCATTTCAAAGCTCAGATGGATTAAAGTGTCTTCATAAACCGGAAGCAACAAAGTCACGAAGACAACAAATGTCTTTAAAGTTAGCAGAAGCCTCTGAGAAGGTTACTGATGTTTTGAGTTCACCAGCTCTACAACCTACAATAGAGGAGAAAGTCATGTTATGCATCCAAGAAAATGTGCAAAAGGGTCAGGGACAAACCAAATCTCCCACTGCAGAGACTAAACAAAAGACTGGGCCCTCTATAGCTAGTTGGTTTGGCTTTCGAAAGAGTAAGCTCCCAGCACTGAGTAGCAGGAAAACTGATGTTCCTAAAACAAAGGTAGAAAAAAAAGATGCAAAAGTTTCAGGATTTGGAATTAAGCAGGCAAAATTAGAGAGAAGAAAAGAAAAAAAGAAAACTGAACAACACTGTGAAATAGAAAATGAAATTAACAGGAAAACAGACAACGGTGACATTTTAGCTGATGTCATGGAGAGCAAATTTATGAAACCTTCACAAGACATGCCTGGTGAGGTTGAGTGTGAACAAGTCAAAGGTTCCACCACTGCTACGTACTCACCAAAAGACAGTTTTATGAAAGAGCTTTTAAACAGGTAAAACTCTGGAACACAATTTGGGATGTGTTGTACACTGTAACTTTACAGATGCTCAGATGCTAAGTTCAATGTATGTTCCTTTTAGACTAAGAATGCATAGTAGCAATCATTAGGTACACTATCAGGACCTTAATCTCTACAGGAAAAAACATTAATAATGAGATGACAATTTTGGTCATGTTACTTTGTTAACAAACCAATGGCCTTTGAAATTAAAAGCTACATCCAAGTTGATAGAAATTCAAATGATTCCAGAAATCAAGAATCTAGGCAGATGGTGTGTAAAGATAGAGGATAATTAGACACATATTTTAATGTATTCCATCTTCATGTATTGTAACCAGCAAACATATACTTGGTAACTAGTCAAAATTAATTACATTTCTAGCTACCACAACCTTCGGTCACAGAAGAACTTAGCAATTGCTATACTGTATTTTCACGTTTGCCCCACAGCAGTCCCAAATATAATATAAATCATTATATGTGAAAGACTAAATTGATATACTACCTGAAATTGCAAGTGACAGATTTGATCAAGGCTAGTTAGAAACATTTATCACTCAAAGGTCTAGAGACAGAAAGATACAGAGAGGTTACTTTAAACATTAAAGGAATGGAAAAGTAGAGTGATTGAAGAAGGGCAATGTAATTTATCAGAGGAATCACTCTCTACCTGCAGAGTTGATAAGAAAGCAGCTCAGCAGACAGAAAGTGGATCAAATAATGTTTCCTACAGGAGTGTGTCGAAGGGCAGCTCCCAGGGCTCCTCTCTTCATGGCAACTTTATCAGCTCTCAAGGAAACCACAAGAAAAACAGCAATGCAAGAGCTGATATGGAAATGCAGAATAAGACCCTGGTAAGTGCTTTAGTACATGAAGATATTATTACCTTATTTTTAACTTCTGGATGTGTTCCTTATAGCCAGTACAGACAAACAGATAATAACTGTTTATATATGATAGAAAGATTTTGTGTAGCTAGAGAATTGTGAATTAATACAAAATTTGGCAGCTTGACTGTAGGCCAGATTATACAGCTAGTCATGAAGATCCTACTGCTTCTGCTGGCAATTCAATTCCAGTGGAGATATATGCACAATGATGCTATAATCATACTGTAGTAGAGTGAAATAATAGGACCGTTTTCCTTTTTTTTTTTTTTCATTTTTTCCCCTTTCCCTGACAATTGCATGCCAGTGTTGAACATTCCTCTGAACATTATAGAAATCATTAAGCCTAAAAAGTGCACTGCTGATGGTGAAAAGGCAAAGTATTTGACCACATTTGGGAATATTTGTCACTTAAGAGGGAGTCTTTCAAAAGCAAAAACATACATTTGACCCCATGTCTCTCTTTGTACCATGGAAAATCTCCCTGTTAATGCCCTGTAGTTAGTTTTATGCTTCAGTAAGGTACTAACTATACCTGATGCTTTAATTTACCCAAAGAGTAGGAATGTTGTAATTTAGAAGAAAAATAATTTTATTTTCTGTTAGCTGCTAGATTCTGGTTACTGAAAGGTTATGTGAGTGGCTAACTTTTCTGCATCGAGAAGTGTGCACACAGAGTCTAGGATTGTAGCATAAGTCAGACTGAATGGGTTCCCTTCCTTGTGAAGCTTCTAATAATTAACCTTAGAACTTAGTGAGCAATTTCTTGCCTGGCAAGGGCCTTTCCCATATTGTTTTAAAGTCCAAGCACCAGGAAAACAGAGATGCTTTAACTTGATGAGCATTCTTTTCTCATTTCTGATACCTGTCTTGACCATATTATTATAATTATTAACAATCATCACATTTTTCACAAAATAGTCTGAAAACTTGTGCCAAATATAATACTGAACATGAAGTTGAAGCTATTACTTTTGTTGTTCTGATAAAACTGAGTTACTGAGGTACAGCACATGCAACTATTTCATCTGAGAGAATTTGAAATACAAATTTTGGGATGTGTTTCGAGAGTAAAGCACATTTCAAAAAGCTTCATAATGGGAACTGAAAAACTCTTAGCTTAGTACTGTTGTTTAGGATGCTTAAAGTATCCCACACACAGTTTCAACTTCAGGCAAGTTTGGTTTTTTACTATAATGCAGATGTCTTTCCTAAGAACATCTGCAAGGTCATTTTTTAAAACTTTTAGAACATATGCAGAATGAATGTGTTTGAAAACTTTTTCCTCCTGACTCCCGTGGTATCATCTCTTCTTTGAAAATGTGGATGTCTCCTGCATTATAAAACCACAAATTATAAGCATATCTAAGGCTGTCCTTGTAGTGTCACTGAAAGGAAAGAGAGAGAATGAAAGTCTGGAAATGTGCAATATGCAGGAAATTCAATCCAACTGATCTAGAACTTTGATAGCAAGGCAGAGCCCCTTATCAGAGCCACTCAGTTTAACTATGCCCCATTTAATATGGTCCTGACAGCTTGGGCTATATCTTCACTGTACAGAAGTACAAAAAACTCTACACATGGCTTCTACGTATTCTTTCTAACTTATTATTTTCTAATGCTGCAATAATTTGCTGCGCTTTTTGTCTGTCATTTTGTGAAGTCTTTCTAAATGCAGCAATAATAGTCATTTATGACTTGAACTATATCTTCAAGAAACACACTTCATTTTATCAGGGAACTACAAGGATTGTCCTTAATATACATAAATAATGGAGAAATGCTAATTATGCTGTTTAGTTTTTAAGGACATGTTAGTCATGGGGAAAAGGCATTACCTGTCCTATACCATACGCTCTTTTGTTCACTGGGAATCAAAGTATTTTTTGTGTTGTTTTTGAAGATTAAGTTACATTATAAGCTTCATCTTTTTGAGTTTCATATTGTGTTTTTTGTGACAGTTAATTCCTGGAAGAAATATCTAGTACCAAAACTCTGAGGACATCTAGAATAATAAGATTAAAAACGTGCTTACACTTCTTAATGCTAATTTATGAAAGAGAAATAGCTTAAGATTCCCCAGTATGTGATATTTCATCTTGTCCTCCAAACTTCTACAAGAAAAACAATGGAAAGTCTTTAAATTCAGAGTTCATGCATCTTATTACTATCATTTCCAGTTATTCTTTGGTGTCTGCTTACTTTGAAGCAGATTGCAAAGGACCGGGAGATAGCTGTGACTGAAAACAGTCGCATGTGGTAGAATGGCCTGTTGTACATTTTTTTACTTGTAAAAGGACAAAATGAATGCTTTTGGAGAAAACAGCATCAATCTTTTGAAAAGCCCTAAACTAAGAAGATTTCTTTTCTTTTTTGAACAATGCAAAGTGCATACAGTCATATGGGTTCAGTGCGGAAGCTGCTGTATTTCAAAGCTGCATGTCATATATATACTCCTTCTTTAAATCCTGACCATAACATTTTTTAACATTAGTTTTCTACCAAGTTTTTCCTTTCAAGCCTATTTAATTTTTTATGATTAAATCTCTTCTCTCATGATGTGCCAGGTAAAGACTTGGGGCACTATTATGCCATAACATATGCACCAATTGCCTCTGATTTCTGTTCATGCAAAGAATGTTATTGCTTGACTGCCACTGAATTTATGGAAAAAGCAATGTTCCACCAATGGCGGCCTTGTGCATTCACCTTCAGAGGGATACACTTCCCGTTAGTGTTCATCAAAAAAGCACTTTGCTCTAAAGGCCAGCCAACAGAAATACATAATCCTTTAGCCCACACCAAGGATATTCCACATTCTCCAACACTTTTTCATGTCCTTGGCTGGAGCTTAAGGTGAGATACAATCATTTTTGTGCCGCACTGCTTCATTTCATCTTTGTGATTTTATTACAGCCCAGTGTAATTTAGAAAAGCCATGGGCTTTACTTTGTGAGGTGAAAGTGTGGCACCAAAATCAAGACACCAGGAGTTTTGTATAGCACTGTCTGTCTGCATTCTGTGTGTTTGGGGAATACCCAGAGATCTATCGTAATATTGTGAAATGTCACATCAGCAGCACGCCACAGACCGCCATGCAGTCTGTAAATGTGAGAAATTGTCTTACCCATTATTTAATGCCAAATGATCACATACTCTGCTCTTCATTTTCCATAGCCTGAAGAGACTCATCTCAGAAGAAAAAAGAAGTAATCAAATCTCTGGGATTAAGAGATTATAAATGCACTTTTATAAACACAGAGAACAAGTCTTTCATGTCTTACTGAGGCTAGTCACAAGAGGTCAATAGGGCTACTTTTGTAAGCCAGACAAGCAGAATACATACTGTGGTCAAACATATCTCATGCAAATGATGATAAATTCTCCTGGTTTAGATTACAGAACATATTTAATGGTATTGTGAATGTGCTGCAAGTAGTTTAAAACAGCAGAGAGTGATTAACAAATAATTTAAGATCTCTGAGATATTGAAAGTGATTTTTTCTGCCATGCTGGCTTTCCTCCTCTTATCACCCTGAAAGTATCTTTATTCCTATTTGATTTATATGTCATGGCAGAAAAATATGTCCCTGGATCTGAGTTATGGACACTGATGTCATGTTATGGTGGAAGTTTTCACAGTATGCTAGGCGGATACTCAGATTATATATACACTTGGGAAATAGAAGTGCAGAAGAACAGAGCAACAATATGCCTTCATCTGAAAAATAGAATAACTAGTGGATTTGAATAACTCATACAGGCTCTTAGTGTGCACTGCATTCTTAAATTAAGTTTTTCTCTGTTTAGTTAATAAATGCTTTTAAACAGAGGTGGAAGCAAAAATGCCAAAGTTCAGTTTTTGCAAACTGAACTAGAGCAATACCACAACATCACATATTAAGTTCACATTTTTTTTTAGCATAGAATCTGGAACATGGTATTTCTAGAGAGAAACAAATAAGAGGTCAGGAGACCTGAGCTGCTTTTTTTTTTTTTTTTAATGCAGAAAAAGACTTTTTCTTTTGAGGAAGTGCATCTTCCAAGGGTATTTTTTCACTGCTGTATATTGTGACTTTGAATGAAGTTAAAGTTGTTATCCTCAGATATCGTTCATAGAATGAGACAGGCTGTATAATTCCATTCTTAGCTGCCCTGTAACCTCACTCTGGTTTATTTCTGAAAAGATATTCTGTAGTGATCATGAAGCAACATAAACAGAGTCACAGATGTTCTTCACTTTTGTTGTTGTACTATGTACAGGCTAAAGTAGTCACAGAAAACCTGCAAGAAGAAGAGGAGGACACCATGACAAGGACTACATGTCAGAGTCATGTGATAGGTACAAAATTATATTTTACACTGGATTTTATTGCTGTCTCAGTTCTTGGAAAAAAAAACGTGTTTAATTCTCATTACTTTATTTGTTTGCCCACCTCATGTCAGCTTTAGCATTCATTTAGCTCTGTTCCTGGATAGCCAGACTTCACCAGCCATATAAAAGATGAGTACATACCATTAGCAATTGTGGATCAGTGCAATGCTTGACAGAAAGGATTTGGAATCTGGCTATGAAGATCATTTTAGCCTCCAAAACTAGTGGCTTAACGGGAGGGTTGTTGGGCATGATACTTTCAGTATGAATAATACTAATATACTGTAATTCTGTCATCTGGCCTTGAATTAGTAAAATTCAGAATAAAATTCTGAATAGCAGAATAATTACTGTGTTAAACTAAACCAGAAGGAGTAGCAAACCAGGTGTCTGTTCAGAAGACCTTAAAGCTGTATTGAAAATAAAGTTGCCTTTACTCTACGCTTTTCAGAAGGGTAACACCATCCGCCCTGCTTCTTGATTGGTGTGTACTAATTTTTAACACAGTACATGTTAAAATATCTAATAGGCGATGGAGGACAAAAGAGAAGTGTCTTTGGGATCTGTATTAGAGCAGTATGTCACCAATATAAGGAACTGACTCCGAACAAAAAAGGTTCTCCTTTGCAGACAGAGACTGCAGCAATACTTAAAATCTGATTCAGTGTTTTCATTCAGGTTAGTGATTTTGCTAGCCAGAAGATCTTTCATTGCACTAATACTGTAAACCCAGAAAATGGGGCCAAACAGAGGTATCATGTCAAAACACATTTCTCTTTGGGGTAGTAAGAAAATGCTTGCATACTTTATTAACTTGTACATCCTTTTCAGTCCCAAATTCAGCCAAATAAACTCTGACTGTCTTACTTGCAGAAAAGATCCCTAAGCTCTTCCCTCTCTAAGAACCCAGCCATAACGTGGCTTTGTTACAGCAACTAAATAACAAGAACTTTGAACAATGCAGTGTAAGACTCTCAGGGGATTCTGTGAGTGGGTGAGCATTAGCCCTGAAAAAGAAACAACATGCTCCTTACTCTGTGAATAAAGGACTTGCTTCCTGTTACTAGAAATTGCCCAAAAGAGAATAACTCAATTATTTTTCCTTAGACTGAAATAATTATTTTGCCTCTGCCCCAAAATTCTCAAAACTTTTACTTTGAATTGATGTGAAATGTTTTGGTTTCATTTTTTAATCCAGATACTGAACAAGAAAAAAGAGCTATTTGCAGAGCTTTTTTCTGAAAAGACTCCAGTGCTTCCTTAGTGTTCATCAGTGTAATTGGTAGTTGTGGCTGAGACCTAATTGCTATATATTTTGATATATTACTTTGTTATTGTGTCCTATAATATGTCATTCAGGTGGCTTTTGAGGGCTTTAATATTTTGCTCCTCCCACAGGCACCAAATCTGAGTCTCTGACAGGACATAGTGGTTACGGAGCAGGTTGGTTGGCATTCCCCAAAGTCAGACTTCTGTAGTGCCTTGGGTTCACAAGGCCCTTGGTTAGCTGGGAGAGGTCATCACTGTGGTTCCAGCCCTCCTGTGCACCAAAGGCCTTTTTTGCAAAGACCTTTTTCTTCACCTTTATCAGGGCTGATGATATGGATAAAGTGACAGGCAGGTCTGTGGCCCAGGTCTCTACAAGACCTCGGTATGTAGTGCTACAGAGATGCCAGGCAGTGCCATCCTTGACAAATTCCTATAGCTCATACAAAGACCTTTCCATCGTATGAATTATACCAATTACAAAAGCATCTTTTTTCCCCTAGACAATGCCATCTCTTAAAGGCTCAACAGAGGATGCCAGCTATCCCTGTTCTGCCTTGTCAAACCATCTAGAATAACTCAAGGAGTTTGTTCTGCGGATCTAGTTGTTAATGTCACAAAACTCTTTGATGATGGGAGACGTTATGTGCAATAGGTAGTATTGGCACAGTAAAAATAATAGAAGTTCAAGAAAATGTTAATATTAGTACAGCGAGTCCTAATGGAGAATGTACCAGTCATTACTTATTTCAGCAGGTAGAAGCGTGGATCAAAGTGCACTTCTTGAATACTCCTAAATCAGTATCTTGCTGTATTTATACCACTCTCATCAGGCTATGTTTTATCTTACATTGGTATTTTTCCTGCTTATGCCCACATTGCTCTTTGTGGATAGCAAGCTTTCCTAGGTCTCATTCAGATTCTTTTATCAAATTCCTTGACGGAGGTTCTGGCATTTTTCTGATACAAAAGTTTTTCCTAGAAGGATACTGATTTTTTTTCAAGACTGAAATTCTATGCAGTTTTAAGAAACTTTAATTTGGAACATTTCATATGTCAGCTTGTGATTTTTAGTCAAAACCATACGCAAGGAAGGACTTGTGAAGGTAATAAAGATCTTGTTGGTATGGAGAACTACCTGAGATGCAAGCGTGCCAAATTTGGCTTTCTTTTTTATGAACTCCTAAGCTTCTGGTTGTCAGAAGCATAAGGGAATAATACAGGAAGGATGGCTCTGTAAATGCTATGCCTCACTGCCATCAGACACCTAATAGTGAGCCAGCTCCTTAGCCTGATCAAAGAGGGCAGTTGCTCTGTCCCTTGAGCAGTTCATGTCCTGGTGGAGACTTTTAGTCTGTTGTTTTCATGGAACAGTTTCACAGTGTTGGGAGTTCTGGCAGAACAGGAACATCTCTGAAATCTTGAAAACTTCAGTGGGCTGTAAATTCATTTCTTAATGCATTCTTCACCATCAGTTGTTTTAAGAAAACAAAGTTCACTGTGGTTTTGTATCTGTACTTTAATGAGTTTATTCTACTGGTATTGATCTAAACTGTTAACAAAATAGAGCTGAATGTATAGGGGACTTAGAAAGGCTATGATTAAGCAGGGAAGATGTTATTTACTATGGTAAAGCAATAATAGGAAAAACACATGTTGCTGTAGTTGTCACTGTAAAATACCTAAACTGACATCAGTTCTGCCCAGTTAGTTAATAAACAAGATACATATAACTGAACAGTCTTCAAGGTTGGTACTATGTAAGACAGTGCTGGTTCATCACTTTCTAATAATGAGATACTCCTGGGTGTCTTAAACAACAAACATGTAAAATGCCAGCTGCTAGGTTTTTAATTTATTGTTAGTTGTTGATCTAAACAAATGTAAGTATTTTGCTGACTCTTTGGATCTGCTAAATTGAAAAAATCTAAGAATGCACAGTAATATACAATTTCCCTTCTAGTATACCTGTATCTCAGGAACACATGATCATTTCCATAGGAAGTGTTCATTTGTATTGTGCTGTATTGTACTTAAACATATATTTAAAACATTTTTTAAAGTATTCAAAAATATGTTAAACCCTGAATGTTTTTACTGTACTGTCAGTGAGAATGCCAAATGTGGCCCTGGCAGCAGAGATGCTATGTTGTGCTCCCACATCCTATAGACAGGAGACCTAAGAAACCACAAGTATCACTTTCAGATCCAGTCATCTTCAGAGCTCCTTCCTCAAGCCCTTTGCAATAAAATAATTGGGTTTTGAAAGAGTGATGAGGTGGGAAATGCTAACGTACTGGATAAGAAGGACATGATAAAAAGGTTGACTTTCCCTTTATGTTATGAGAGAATCCCCAGCTCAGACAGGTACAGCATGGTCTCCAAGTATTTCTATAAATAAAATTATTTTATTGAACGCAAAGACGATGCGTCAAGCTCTTGACAGTATTGGTCCCATGTAAACATAAAAAAGCCTTCATTTTACAAAGAAAAAGAATTCTATTTCCCTGAAGGGAGAAGAAGTGTCAGTGTTTGTCTTTAATTCCTCCGTTGTTACAGTGGCCAAAAAAATGACAAGACACCTACAAATGACACCTTTGCATAGAGAAATTAATAATTGGACATCTTGAGGAAAAAAAAGCATTTGTGAGAAAGTTTAATGTTTCATATTTCATGTACTGTTTCAAATTAGCAGCCACTCCTGGAAAAGTGTGATTGTATTAATTATAATGCATTAAGAGTTTTCATTGATAAACAGCTTCAAGGGAAAAGCCAAAAATCCATGGCACAAGTAAACAAATGCTAATTACTGAAGAATTCAATCTTGCAGACAACTTCACATGATAATATGGTGTACAGTAAGTCATACCAAAGACAGTTTCCTTGATTATAATATTCAACTGTAAGTCTAAAATACAGGCACTTTGAAGAAGCAAAAGTATTTTTGGCTATACAGGTTATACACAAATTAAAAGGTTCCTGACCTTGTTTTCTTTTTAGGCATCTCTCTCTCTCTCTCTCTCTCTCTCTGTAATGAAGAGGAAAGTTAGTCATAATTAATCATATCATTCTTCATAGTGTTGATATAAACCTATATTGATGCTGAAGGAAGAAAGACTGAGTGTGCCACTTTCTCAGACATCAACACTTTGGTGATTTACTAAACCCCGTGTTTGAAAGATGCATGATAATAATTTCTCTGGGTCCAGTTTCCTTTTCTCTTTCTCACCCCTAATGGGTGACAAATTTGCTAGAGAAGCGAGTCAACATTGAATATGCTTTTTGCTAATGATATACTCAAGCTTCACACAAAACACCATCTCAGCCTGTATTCACCAGCCTAAATAGGCTGATGAGAGGTGTCTGAGAAGGTTTCAAGTCTATTCTTAAATTTATAGTCAGGTTTCAATACAAAGAACAGGGATTCTTTATTTTGTCACAGATATTTCTATGTGTAAATATGTTTATTCACCATAGTGGATTTCCAGTGGTCATTCTATCCTTAGCAATTCCTAAATGAATCAAACAGGCACTTCTGTTGTAAAGCACTGAAGTTCAGGGAGTACTTGAAAGCATGGACACTTCGTCTAAAGGAATTACTTTATTGAACTGCAAACGTTTTGCTTTCAAGTGTTATCTTTAATATGTCACTGACTGAACTAAAAGGCCAGATTCATTCTTTAATAAAAGCCTGTTGAGCTTTGACATCAGAGACATCACTGCAGGTAGGTTTTGTCCTTGGAATGACATCACTGGGAAAAATAAAATCAATTAAACAAAAATCTGAACAGAACTGAAGTTTGCTTGAGCATTGTGGGCACTCTAAAGAGAAAATACCTAATTATGCCAAAATCGGTAGTAGCAATCCAAAATATATCTGGGTGTTGTTGGTGCTATCTGCTCCACTGGAACCACAAGATACTACATACTCTCAGAGTACTGAGAGAGCAGGTGAAGGAGCTTGCGAAGCCACTCTCCATCATTTAAAAGAACCTAAAAAAGCCACTCTCCATCATTTATCAGCAGTCCTGGTTAACAGGGGAGGTCCCAGAAGACTGGAGGCTTGGCAGTGTGACGCCCGTCTACAAGAAAAGCCAGAAGGAGGATCCTGGGAACTACAGGCCTGTCAGCCTGACCTCTGTCCCGGGGAAGATCATGGAGCGGTTGGTCTTGAGAGTGCTCACAGGGCATCTGCAGGACAACCAAGGGATCAGGCCCAGCCAGCATGGGTTCATGAAAGGCAGGTCCTGCTTGACCAACCTGATCTCCTTCTATGACCAGGTGACCCGCCTAGTGGATGAGGGAAAGGCTGTGGACATTGTCTACCTGGACTTTAGTAAAGTCTTTGACAGTGTCTGCCACTGCATTCTAATGGAGAAACTGGCGGCTCGTGG
>NW_010566674.1:0-8792 GCF_000687285.1 Phaethon lepturus
GCTCCATCCTGGCTGAAACCAGGACAATAATTTAAACTAGAACACTGGACTAAAACAGAAAATGTAAATTTTAAAAGAAATAAGCTGCAATATGCTCTGTCTTGAATTAGTTTGAAAATCTTCTTTTGATCTTGATTCAATCAACACATTTCAACGATAAAATAACAGCTACATAGTATAGTGTTTTCTGTTGGGAAAATGTTGCTTTGAAAATTCTCCAGTGAATGTAACCTTTTTTCCTGACAAAGTAGTCAATCAGTTAACAGATTCAGTGTTTTGTTTTCTTGTTCACAGTTGCTCAGCATAACGTGAGGCTCCACTGCGGTACCTGTTACCTATTTTTCATTCGTCAGCCTTTCCTCAGATCCAGTTATTTGTAGGGTAGTTGTGTGTGATTTCATTAGTTCTGTGATGTGACAGTGTCCATCAAGAAGTAACCAAGAGCCACCCCAAAAGATTTTCCTCAATTTTCTACTTAGGGGACTAAAAACCTCTGCAAAGCTGTTATGGCGAAAAAGAAAATTGTGCAGACTGAACTCCTTTGTTTTCTTCTGGCTGCAACATTGGCTATCAATCTTTTTTTTCTTTCCTTGCAAGGTAACAGAAGAAGCCCCAATATTTCTTTCCTGAGACCTGTCACTTGGAAAGATTCCAGAGTAATTCCTCCCAAACTGGAGGAACCTCCTACTATGAATGATGGTGCCATCCATTCCCAGGACTCTCCTTTTGCTTTTATCTTTCCTGTTGCTCCCTTCCTGATCATTGCAGTTCTCTGCCACAGGTTATAATATACTACTGTAACTATAATGTGGAGAACATTTTTCTCACTTAAGACTGTTGTGAAATTTACAATTTAGGAGTCAAAATCATCCAGCTTTTCTGTTTTCACATGTGGAAAAGCTCGGGGGTTGCTTTTTACCGAATTCGGTGGCTCCCAATCACTGGTTTTGTTTACTCTGGTACATTAATGAACACGATAGGTGGAAATGTATATTGTCATGCAACAGGGTTTGCCTTCTGCAGTGGAGATGAAGTTACACATCCACAATATTTTGTTTACTGTAGTCCCTCCGTGTTAAGGTATGACATATATGACTCTTGTGATATCAATGCTGAGTGTCTGAAAAAGGACAACGTATTTCTGCTATAGACTGTATGCTTATCATGAAACCCTACTTGATGGAAAATTTTCAATGAGAAGAAGCAGCAGTAATTTTCATTTCCAATCCCAGGTACTTGTTCTAATTAGAATTTGAAAGCTATGCGGGAGATCTGTGAAGAATATTATGAGTAAGTATCAGTTTTGGTTTTTGACTAAAAGCCTTTGTTTTGGTGTCCTTTTACTCTTCCTCCTTGATTCATTTTGTCTGTTAGTTTCCAGTGTGACTGGTACAGAAAAAAGAAGTGAATGTACTGATGGCTTTTTCTTTTGCTTCTCTTTCCTATTAGACCTTAATTTTCAACTTTTCCTGAAATTTCAGGTGGCTGTTCAAGTATGGGAGAGAATACATGTATGTGCACACATGCACATACAAGCGCGTGCACACACACACGCAAACAAACGGCCTTTCCAAAGTGGGAGGGGAAAACTGGCCTAACTTTTCTGTTGTGAATGCATAGATCATTGGGTATGCAGATCACAGAAGAAAGCCATTGTGCTTAGCTCTAATTCCATCAAGATCATTTACATTTTGAAGGATAGGAAAGAATGATTTGAAGATCAAAATTGCCATCCTTATTTGGCTTCATCTAAGATTTATAGAGGCTGCTTTCAAGGGCAACTAAAACCAGCCACACAATTCATATCCATATAACTTTCTTTCTTCTCTTTCAATATTTTATAAATGTTACAGGCAAAGTTAGTCTTTGGAGACATTAAAATTAAACTTTCTTTTCCCTCCTGGTATCCCTGAAACTTCAGTGAGATCTTCTGTGTTTAGCATCTTCCTTGACATCATTCCTCTATACCTTTTTTTTTTTCTGTAGTCTTAAAGTTTTACATACATTTTTTTGTCTGTTTACAAAACATGATTACGGTGCTTGGGTTTTTCCATTGTTTCATATTGGAAAACATTATGTTTTGGTTTAGATTGTTAACGATACAGTATCTGTTCCTATTGGTTTTTGATTCAAATTCATTATTTAAACAAATATTTTAGTCAGACTTGTTAAGATAGATGAAGAGATGTAGCCAGTTTAAACACAGACACACAACACTGAAATATCCCAATTATTCTCTTGGTGCATAAGAAGGAAAATGCTTTTTCTGTTGTGTTTCTGTAAGCAAATAAGATTCTTTGCTTTCTTTTAGATTCTGTGACTAAATTTTATAGGAAGAAGTATGTCTCCCATTCATATGATAAAGGAGAATGATACATTTGAGGCTGATACAATGATTCCCAAATTATCCTGAAGATCAGGAACAGTACAAGGGTAAAAATTGATAAAGAAAATTAGTTTTCTGCTTGTAAGGTGCTCCAAACTTTTTTGTTTATTTGTAGCAGTTTCTCTGAAATGCCAAGGTTAGGCAACTTTGTGGAATAAGTTTTATTAAACTGTTTGGGACCATACTCAGAATGGCAAGAGATTTACGTGCTTAGCAATACTTGGAAGACTTTGGAATTAGTTGAGAGAAGAATGTGTGATCAGAATCCCTAGTCATTCCATCAACATCCTTGAACTGCATAAGCAAAATATGTTATGTACAATTAAAGGAGAATTAAAGTATGGGGTAACTCAGCTTTCAGTCTCACATTCAGTGTCTTAGATCCTGATACTCATCTGTTATAACCCAAGTTTAGAAATGTTTTTTCATTGCCGGTCTCAATGCCAGAAAGCTTTCCCATCTTGCATAAGCCAATAGAAGAGGCTGCTTTCTCTCAAATCTTTGCGCACCCAGGTTTCAAGGAGCCCATAAGACTTATGGTGATAAAAATCTAGCTACTTTTGAATCCCTGGCAAGGTTTGGAACTATTGTTATGTTGACAATGCATTGCCTGTTGTACCATTCTTTTAAGAATGGAAAGTCTGTTTTTTCTGAGTTAACTGTGTCTTCAGAGAAGATATTAAGTTAAAAGGTTAATTAAGGTCAAGATAAAATAAAAAGATAAAATAGAGGTGCAATGTGTAGCTCATATTTAGCTAAGAAAAATCCATATTAGTAAGATGTTAGGGCAGTCAGTGAAATTATTTAAAAATATCTACAATTTATTCCTAATAGATATAGCAATAATAACTACAATTTTAACATTGCCAGTTATATACACCCTTTGCCTTACTGGGGATAAGCATTCTTCAAGTTTCATATCTCACCAACCCCATTGAAGTAGGTCTTTTCAGAACTGTTAGGGCTTGGTGTGTTCCCCACAGATTCTCTAAATCTCAGAACAATAATGAATGTTCACAGAGAAACTTTTTTTTTCTTTCTCCTACAGAGAATCATCTTGTAACCCTTTGAGACACACATTAAAACAACTTTTCTATATTAATTAAAACAGTTTGACATACAGCTTTAACTCCCAAGTCACATGATATGACCCGTGGGACATACACAGAAGGGTCAGTCCTTTCAAGGGGATCTGTTAGATCTTTTTTTAGATTAGCCATCTCAAAGGAGTAGAATTATTTAGGATTCAGAGGTTACTCTGTAAATGTTCTTTAAATAAGCCAGATTAAGCAGGAAGAAAAAACAATTTTGTAGTTTTAAATGGGTTGCCTAACTTAGATTTTGTGAAGTCCACAAAAATAGGTGAATGGAAACAAACAGAAAAATTCCAGCCACGTTCATATCTGGTTTGGTACTTAAAATGCTCTATCACTACTTGTAGTTGCGTTAGGAAGCTAGCAGAAGCTTCACAACATTCATGGATGATTATTTTGTTTCTTCAGAGGCTATACCTATGAGATCTCTACTTTTTTTTGTAGTCCAAACCCATTTAGCAGCTATTCAGATTCTTCTCTTTTCCACTTGTGCTAGTGAATACTGAGTGGTTCATGCCATTGGAGGTTCACAGGGACAATTCTAAATTATCCTGTGGTCCTCTGAGCACAGCCCTAATAACTCTCAGCTGCCCACATACACAGATAATGACTTCTTGCATTCGTTGTTAAGCCCTTAAAATTGTTGACATATTATGAAGCACCAGAGTTCCTTCCAATTTAAGCTATGACACTGCTGAAAATCCCAGGGTGAATTTTTTTCCTTAATATACAAACTGCTCATTCCAAGCATACAGGTATCATCACCACTCAGGTGAACAACCGAGATGAATGCAATGAAACAATTACAGACTTTCATGTGAAAACTGATTTTCTCCTCAGGACCGTATCTTTTAATACAACCACCACAAAGTTTGACACAAATGAAAGTTGGAACTGACAACTGGTTATGAGTCTGTTTGAGAGCGGAGTGCATTTTATGTGAACTTCAAATATTAGTTGAGCAAGTGTTCTTTGTTTATTTGATCTTCTGCATTTAAGGTGCAGAATGGACTTAAAACCTTGGGTACTAGTTCTCAGCCACTCCCTGACTTTGTAAAGTTTTGCAGGAAAATGAAGAAATTGGATGTATTTAAATGTTTCAGCAACTTCAGTTTTCACATTAAAATCTCACTTGGACAAGTGTTCCAGAGTAGAACTTTGTGCAATTCTAGCAAATTGCAGTGAAGGTGGAGCAAATTTGCCTTGAGGCAGCATGTGCAGATATGCTATAGCAAGCTTTTGGAAGGGCATATCAATGAGTGACCAAAGCATTAATGCTGGGAGACATTTGGACACAAAAGGAAAAATGGGTTCTTAGGACCAAAAATATATTTGTATGTTTTTATTCCATGTTTTTGTGAAAAACTAAGAGATTGGTAAGAACAGAAAATATGTTGCAGGGGAATTTAGGGAAATGGGAAAGGCACTGAAGCTGAAATGGATTCTTGTCGTTTTAGGAAATGGAACAAAGGGGAATGGTCTGCCTTCGATATTTTTCTCAGTTCACGTGTCAAGGCCATAAGCCTTCTTAAAGCAGCTGACTGAGAGATTTTTGTGTTAGTCAGAGTATCATATGTGTATAAATCTGCAATATAAGGAGAATTTAGAAACACTATTGGTAAAAGCCAATGAGAATGATAGAGTGAGAGCAAGTTACTTGGGGAGCTGAATAATACAGACACCAGAAGTGTGTCTGCTGTGTGGATGATGCGGACACCAGAAAGAAAGATACAGAAAACCTGGAAATGGTGGCTTAGCATTGTTGTCCAGTTGCAAAAAAGAAAACCATATTTAGAAAAAAATTGAAGATAGTGGAAGACACTGAGTATCTAAGACTTTTGAGTAATAAAGCCATGGAAAACATTTGCTCATGTTTTCTGATATGGTTTTATAAATTATTCTGCACATTTTGGAGCTTTATAACAGTTGGTAAGAATCTACAATTGATGTCAAATAGATTATCCAGTCTTACAGTGCAGAGAACATTGTTCCAATCATTTCTTTACCAAGCCACTTATACACATCAGGCTTGGAGAATAAGCAGGGAAAAGGAAGATATAAATGGAGGGATGAAGAGGTGACATTATGGGGAGACTACACAGTCAAAGGAGAATAACAGAAAAGCGGTGGCAAAAACTAGAAGAAAAATGGAAGTAGGGGAGAAAAGTTAATTCACAGTTATTCCACCAGAACCAGATCTCAGCAAAACCATTAGCAACATGTGATTAGAAAGATCCTGCACTTTCCTCTCAACCTTGCCTTGTTTTGTTAAGAAATAGCTATCTGACAAAATATACTTAAGCTTTTGTTTCCTTTACTAAGAGGTATGAACAGAAATCTTGTTTTGTGCTTGTTGAAAGGTGAAATCTTTCATTGTTGGTAGCTGCAGAACCAAACACTCAAGGACCAAATAGGTCTGAAAAATTATAAGCTGAAGAAATGGCAAGGTACAAAAGATAAAGTAAAATAACTGTCCCCCATTCGAATTGTTCCTCTTTTGAATCTGCTGCTGCTGCTGGGGCTTACTTCTCAGCTCTTGAAGAAAGAGATGAGATGGCTAAACTTCATCTCTGATCCCCATGTAGTAGTGGCTGAAGAAGGTCCCCTGTTACAAATTGGAGAGCTATCTGAAAAAATATCTAATCCCTGCTGATTGTCTGCTGTGCAAGAAAAATTGACTAATAAGCAAAAGACAATCAGTCAGTAAGATCCTCTGACCATAGTAAAATGCTGCTTAATTCTTGCTACGTTGGCTTCTTCAGACACCATACAGGTCATTCTACGCTATGGTTTGGCAAGGTCAATAAAGAGCAGGATGAATTCTGCTCAGTTTTCATATGTAACAGGTAAATTGAAAGTCCTTTAAATCTTTGGATACCTAATACGACAAACCCAGAACAGGTTTGTTTTTCAGGGAGTGCTGAACATCTGCATTCAGGCATTTTCTGCTGTTATTCAAATTTCTGTGGTTAATTATAATTAATTAATAACTTGTAGTTATTAATTTGTAAAATAATCCCCTTACAACATTGTCTGGCATGCTGTGTAAAATGCATAAATGGTGCTTTTTATAAAAGAGCTTAAATGCCCGGAATGATCAACACAGGAAAAGAGAGAACTGGTAAAAATGAAATGCGCGAGAAAATATAATTTTATGTAAAAGTCCCTGCCTTAAGTCTCTAAGGCAACTATAAAACCTGTACTGGGGAATTCCTCATTAGAGGGACTCCATGGAGGGAGGTGGGACATATCTTTCCATGACCTGTTTGGATGTGAAATGCTCAACACAGCAGTGCAGTCACTGATTGCTTGGTTTCAATGAGTCACATTTCATGAAATAATTGCAGGAGTTTTTGCAACATAACTTGAGATAAAAAATGCAAGTGGGGAAAAAAAAAAATCATTAGCCAGTTGTAGAGATTTCCATTGAGGAAAAAAGAGTTCAGGTTTATTGCACACAAAAAATCAATACAGATGATCTAATTTGCCTTAAAAACCAGTCTTGCATTGTCCCTCCTAGCAGCACAGCAGATTAAGAGAATTGGAATTAAAAACGAAAGAGTAATTACGGCTTATTGTTTGTAACAGTCAAAGATTCCATTAAAAAAGAACTAGAAACCTGGGTGTGTTTTTATGTTGAGCTGCACAGGATTATTAAAACATAAACATGATTCCTCTATATAAATACTTCCTCACCATTTTCATTTTTGTTGATACGTAACTCAGCTGATGATTCATAGTATGTTGCTGTAAACGTAAATAGTAATAAAAGTAGTCTGAACATTTGTAAGAGAAGCATATTCTATGAATGATGACTATATCTCACTTCTTCACCTAAAGAATGGGTTATGTCTTTTGGCTTTCATAAACTCAAAAGAAAATGGTGTAATTAGTTTAATATCACAGAAAGAACTAATTTTTGGATGATCTATGCAGAAAACATTACTCTTCTGTTATCACATAAATACTCAACAAATCTAGATTTAGAATCTAAGGTGAAGCTCAAGAAAATTTATCATTTTTGATAGGAAATGATTAATTTAATACAGTTACATTCAATGTATGGCTTTGAGGTATAAGCTTACCTTTAATACATATACACTTTCTAGCTAAACAGAATCCCATTACAGGTCTCCCCTCACACCTTTAGAAATGCACTTCATTATCTGGAGTACACAGTTTCCTTCAGTTTAAGGAACAGTATTTTATGCAGAAGGTGTGGATGTCAAGCGAGCACAAAAAGTTTACTTCATTAGAAATTTTCTCCTGGCTCTTTCAGAAACTGAGCGTGTTCTCTGCAAGTCCTTCCAGGCCCTTTAGGAAATTGTCTCAAGTGTATTTGTTACATTCTCTCGATCACGTTAGGTGCCCAGAAAGCATCGTGGTGAGTGCAGCGTGAGGTAGGCAGAGAACGTAGTGGGTGAGACTGCATGACAGTGGCATCTGCTGTTTCTAAGAGTCTGTCAGTGTTTCCATGGGCTCCTTGTGGTGCTCCCTCTGACCCGCTGGCGCGTCGCTGGGAAGCACATCGCTTCACGCCCTCGCACGTGCAATGGGCACAGCGTGCAGCCGAAGAAACTGGGGCAGAACGTTCGCCGAGCAACACTGCTGTGGCGTAAGCTGTCTGAGCTCATGGTGGAATTTGTTTTGCGGAGACATGATCTGCGATCATACTTCTGAAAATACAAAAACAATATACGCTCATGATGACAAACTGAGTTATGTTGTGAAAATGTATGACTTTTTAAACACGGATTTCTTTGCTCTCACCTAACAATGGGTTTACTAAGTCAATTTAAATGCAGACTTTCCAACTTTTTTTTGAAGCCCACAAAAAAATCCAAAAGAAGTCAATGCAAACAACTTTTTTAATTCTTGACCATAATGTAGCATTTAAACGCACTGAAGTCTAGAAGAAAGAGGTTAAGCATCCCATATCCTGTGTTGTATAGGAAGAAGAAATTAAAATCTATTAAAACTGAATGTGCTGGTTTTGGCTGGGGTAGAGTCGGTTTTCTTCGTGGTGACTGGTGTGCGTCTGTGCCGTGGTTTAGCCCCAGCTGGCAACTAAGCACCACGCAGCCACTCCCCTCCCACAGTGGGACGGGGGAGAGAATTAGAAAAAGACCCCTCATGGGTTGAGATAAAAACAGTTTAATAGAACAGAAAGAGAGAAAGAAACAACAAAGACAACAATAATAATACCGACAAAGGAATGTACAAGAACAAGAGATGCCCAATACAGCGATTGCTCACCGCGCGGTGATCGATAGCCCGTCCTCGAGCAGTGATTCCCACCCCCCGGCCAACTC
>NW_010566675.1:0-13795 GCF_000687285.1 Phaethon lepturus
GTGGCGCTTCAGGACATGGTTTAGGGGAACAGTGGTGCTGGATTAATAGTTGGACTTGACAATCTTGAAGGTCCTTTCCAACCTAGTGATTCTGTGATTCCCCACTGTGAGTTTGGTGGCCCATGCTGAACACTTCATTGGCCTTGGAATCACAGAGATGGTCTTTTGGGTGAGGAAACTGAAAAATTATCCCTGTAACAGTGAAGACAATGCAATCGAATGCAAATCCTGTATTATATCTTTATGAACTGTGAGCAAGCCTGCGCTGCCTGTATGTGGATGTCAGAGGACTTAAACCACTGAACTAAAACCTAAGGAAGCTTTAATGCAATGCATAGTACTGAATCGTACTGTACTGATACACCTACACAACCTGTATTTCCTATGATATAGTCCAATATATTACATTCACTAGAACTTTTAAATGGGCCCTTAGTCTAAGGGAACTCGATTTATCCTTCAAATCTCTCTGGACAAAATAAAACAGCAATTCATTTGGACAGAAACTCTGAGGAGAGGCTAAGGGACAGGGGCTAGTTCAGCCTGGGGCAGAGACAACTTTGGGGAGGCCTGACAGCAGCACCCCAGCACCTGCTGGCAGAGTCAGCAAGATGACAGAGCTGGGCTTGTTCCAGCAGTGCATGGCAGGAGGATGGGAGAAAATGGGCAGAAGTTAAACTAAGAAAGAGAGGTTCAGGCTGAGGTTAAAGAATCCCTTCCTCACTCCGATGACAGTCAGCCAGTAGATCAGGTCACCCAAAGAAGCTGTGCACTCTCTGCTCTTGAAGGTTTTCAAGACCTGATAGGATAAAGCCCTGAGCAACCTGGTCTGAGCTCACAGCTGAGCAAGCTGCTGCAAGCAGGAGGTTGGACTGAGACCACCTGAGCTCTGCTCCAGCCTGGGTGACAGAGACTCTGTCATGGACTCTACAATTCAGGCTTACCTGGGTCTTCAGAGATCACTATACTGTTCTGTATGTCATAAACTTATTGAAAAAAAGCCATAAATCCTTTGAGAAATACACGCAGAGTATTTTGGCCCCTCTGGAGCTAGCGCTTCAGTACATTTCCAAATGTATCAACAAAGTACTTCAGGGCTGTAGTAGAGTTTCCAGTTGGAAACTCCCTCAACAATATCACAGCTACTCAGTCTTGTTTTTCTATTTCATGTTTCTTCTACCACATCAGTCCAACTTAACTGCAATTAAAAGTGTCCCAAGTAGTGAGCTAAAAATATTATCTTCTCCTCCTGCAGTACTCCAGGTGACATCACTGACACAATGTCACTGAAGTTTAGCTCCACAGCTCAGGAAGTATTGTCTTGAGTAATTAAACAAAATTTAATACTTTCTAGATCATACATTTACACCAGCAGCATCTCTTTGAAATTATAGGAAACAGATGAACCTCAGAAAAGCACATATCTCTCTACAACTTCTTTGTGTTACAAAGTAGGCATTAGAGCTATCCCTTTGGTTTTGGACAGTGTGAGTGTATAGTGCACTGTTGAAATTCCCTTCACAAAACCAATAAGCAGCAGTTTACTATCTCAAGAACTGTAAGCATTTTCTGAATAAATAAATTAAACTTTGAGATAAGATGAGGTAGATGCATAAAATCTTCTGGATGCATTTCATTGGCTTAAAGTTTTTGTTCTAAACATATCAGTTATTTTTTTTCTCTGACATAACCTTCAGTTGAGAGTATTTGAACTAAAAACATTAGCAGCAAATTAATCATAATACAAGTTCAACCAATTAAATAAATTAGCTTTCCAGCTACAGCTCTAGTACATTCAAATGAGCATCCAAAACCACAATTCACCATTTATTTAATTTACTTTCAAATGTTGCGAGATTGTAGGCAACATTTTTCTCCTACTGACACATTAAGAAGATGAGATTGTTGGTCAATAAATGCTGATACCTTCCCTCTAGCTGTTTCAGTGAGGTTTGTTGAAACCATGTCATGGCTACTTTCACCTGAGGATACCAGCAGCCTCAATGAGAATGTATGCATTTTGGGTTTGGTTTTTTGGGTTTTTTTCCTTAAAAAGCTGTTCTGTTTCTAAAGCAAACCAATCTCCAAAACAGCTGCTTAAGAATTCAGAAATCTTTATAAGCATTACTTTAACTCTCTTTTTTGAGGAATTTTAAGAAAGAAGTAACAGAACTGTTACTGAAAGCTATCCCCTCAGGTAAGGAAAGGTTCGTGTTTTCCCCACCACTGCAAAACACTTCCGTTTAGGCTGGCAAACATTCAGGAGCATTAATGTCAAAATACTCTGAACCAAATACCCTCATTTGAAGTTCAGATACAGTTTAAGCATACAGGTTTCATTATATTGCATTGAGGCTGAAGATCAGACATTATTTTGTGGAAAACTAGAACTCCACCTTATTTTTTATCATTTTCCTAAAGGAAAGCCAAGGAGAACATTTCCATCAGCCAGGTAGTGAGTCAGAATAAGGATACTCAATGACGCAATACATTTTCATCTTAGTGAAATCAACTCAGTGTATTCCCAAGGTCCTTTGTTTTGGTAACAGCTATCCATTTCTCTTAATTCAAACAATCTGTCCAGATTTCTCAGGTGCTCCATGCATATGGAAATCATTCTTAATAATCCATTTTTAAACAGCTATAGGCGTTCTTTATTCTACAGCCCTTAGTTTTCAATTAACAAAATATTGATAGATTTTCAACATTTGCACAAATTCTTTTCATACCTATTTTGGTTAAAATCATGAATCTCTGTTAGAGTTCTACACTGTCACTGATCACCTGAATGTCTGATTGTCTTCTACATAAGTAATCCTTGGAGAAGGATAAAGTTTCCTCCACTAACTTTCTTTCAAGAAGACTTTTCCAAATATGTTTAATTGTTCTTAAGTAACAGCAGCTTGAGCCTTAACAGTGAGTTTTAAAACTGTATGCAGTTACACTCATGAAATTTTTAGTGACTTTTCCATTTTATGAATTAAAACAATCATTTTTTAAAAAAAATTCTTTCAGCATTCTATCCAGTGGGATATGTAGCAGATAACAGACTTTACTGAGCTGTATTTTTTATTTCCAGAATCCTTTTCTACAAGCATCTTAATTTCCTGACTACCATGAAATCTGTTATTTTTACTGCATTCATAATGAGCACTGTTCACACTCTGTTCATATTGTACCCACGGGATTCATTGAACTGTCAAATTTTGATCGGAGTTGTTTACTGAGATTGCCATATATTGATGTAAACCACTAAAGCCTTTTGAAGCCTTGCTAATTCTATTTTTTTTCAAGGTGCATCACACTTTCAGTCATACTCTAAGCTTTCTGTAATTGCTACTGGTCAGATTTCTTGAGAGTCTCTGGTTTTCCTGAGAGCTTTTGAATATGTTTCTGCAAAGTGCTCTTGTGAAGCAGTTGGCTTTCTCCTTTCTTAACCTATACAGAATGGGTAACTGAATAAAGTAAAATAAAATAGAAAAAATGAAACAACACTTACCTGTCAATGTTGAGGTTGTTGGTTTTTGCATTTTTTCCAATGCTTTTTATTTCAACCTCTTTTCCGTAAGAGCTTGACAGCAGTTGAAAACTTACTCCCCTGTAAGCAATCATCAAATCTCCCACTGGTTTCAATGAGGAAAAGTTTCTATTCTCCTCTGGAAACTTCACAGTCAAGTCACTGATGAAGTCAGCTGCCTAACAGGAAAGAGAGGGAGAAAAATCTGAAGTCCTGAAGAACTTGCCAATGTACACCCACATGGAGTAGTTTGTTGTTTAGTCATTGTATTAGTTAATCGAGTTTGCATTTGTTCATACATGGGTGAAATGGCGGAAGCACATTGTGATTTCCTTACGATTCTTTAGAAGACAGCTGAGGATCTGGGCCATCCCACACTCACACTGCGGTGTAGTTGAGGTGGAGGATTCATGTGCTGGAGTTATGGATTGAGAGTTGTGTGAAGTAAACCCATCTTGCCAAGATGGTAGAGGACAGGGCAAAGCAGAGGAGAGAACTTCAGAAGAAAATAGCCATGGACATCAAAAGCAAGCCTCAGTTGGAGGACAACTAGTCAATCATCACTCTACAAAAATTTGGAAGGATGCAGCGAAGTCTAGGAATATCAGAAATTGCCAAGAGGCAGCAGCATGGCTTGAGTCTGAAGGGCAGATGTCCAGATTTCTTAGGATTACCAGGAGCTAACAGACCTCTTGCTGTGGTATCTCTTGGAGAAAGCAAAGTCTGATGGAGTGAGCAAGTGAATGATTTACTGATACTAAAATAAAGTGGCATGGTGATGAATGGATAACAGGGAGAAGCTAAGTCAGAACGCGGGAGGAGCTAGAGCTGAGTTACAGGAGAGTGAAATGCTGGAGGACAGCACCGTGTCATGGGGTATCTTCTGCCTCCAAGCCCTGGTATGGTATTTGTTTAGTGTCCTGTTGATACCTTGAATGAACAGCTTTTTCACACTTAGCCTGACAGTTATTTCAGCTGAGTGCCTGTGCCACCCTGCATTCTGAAGGAGACTCTGGAGGCAAGGAGAGCCTGACTCCACATGACCATAGCTCTCTGCCCAGTTTGCCCCAGCAGATGCAGCCTCAGACAAAAGCTTGCATATTTCAAACGTTCATTAAAAGGGAAAGCATTTGGCTTCTCTGTAATATTCAACGTGTACTTTAACACACTGAACAGACAAAAATGCTATTTTAAACCTAATGGTTTTGCTACCCAGCATGTAAAACTGCATGTTGCTGTGTTGTGCCACAAGCTAACTTGCTAGATACTAGTCTTATTAGCTAGCTCAGAGCTCCCTATAGTAAATTATACTGGGCAGTCAGTAAATGTGGCATGAACAATGTTATGCTTCATTCTTTTATCATACTTTCTTTTTTACCAGCCCACAAATAGGAGTGTTAACCTTTCCTGAATCCTTTCTGATTTGAGACAGTATTATTAGTTGAAGCAGCATTGAAAATGACAGCAGGAAAATTTCCTCTGATTGTTTTTCCAGCCCATTTTTTAAACACTGAAAAATCGCTACGCTTCCTGCATATTAGCAAGATGTCCAGAGACAGTAATGCAGTCGAAAGTGAACACAGTGCAGTAGTTACATGGATGATCATCCATCACAGCCTGAAGAAATACCAAAGGCTGAGGTACTAATGGGCTGATGAGCCTCTTTTTCACACTGACAGATGACTCCAAACTATAAAACAGTGCACAGACAGGTAACAGATGGAAAATGGCTGACCTCTGAGATGGCTCAAACCTATATAAACATTAAGCTATGCACTCCTGTCAGTTTTTAAGACTGGGGGGAAAAAAAAGTTTATATTTACTTAATTCAGTCCCTGCCTTGGCTTCTGCTTATGTCTCCTAAGAGAAATAATTCCTGTGTCACTCTTTTTCCTCTCTTTTTCTGATGGCGTAATCTTTTAAGATAAGTCTTAGATAAATATCCCACTATATATATAGAGAGAGAGGTGACAATCCGATGAGAATAACTTCCCAATGGAAAATGCATTTTTTACTAAATCTTCTTTCCCTCCAAAAAAGTGAAACTTTGATTTTAACCTAATTTTTAATTCCTTCAGGAAGAATAAGAATGCAATGCAGATTTGAAAAAAAAGCGGCACATACATAAAAAGAAGAAAAATTAACTAATGGCTTGCAGTAAGTATTAAAGGAAGAATCGAAAATATTGTATACTATCACAACACTCTTCAATTCATCCTTATAATGTAAATCATGATCTTTCTGATCTCTGAGGTCCAGAAGCATCTTTAGCCTTTCAATTTCTGAACTGTTTTCCAGACGAAACACTTCGTTATAGATAAAAACTACCTTTTCATCCCTGCTTAGAACCCATGCTCCCAACCAGCCCTTTCTGAAGCTTCCTTTGTATCCCAGTGGATCAGCAGAGACCTTGGTGAAAGAGGAAGAGCTGTTGTGGAGTGAATTTTAAGCTGAATTATTTTCAGGAAATTCATATGCAAGAAAATGCTTTTATTTACTATGATACAAAACAATAAACATTTTATACGCTACAAAATATGTAACAGAGTTATATAATATATTCAATTATTGGTAAACCCCTAAACTTTTTTCTTCTCTTGTTTGAATTGCATATGCATATGTTTGTATATATGTTCCTTTGGTTTGAAACACAATCCTCATTAAACTAACATTGCTTTGACCATGGTTTGGGTGTTTGTCTGGTTTTTTCTCTGCTTTATGTTGTCGTGATTCCAGTCTCTGTCTTCTCTTTCTGAAAAGTTTTTTGCCTCACAATTTTTTTTTTCCAGTTATTTGTCTCTGTGCTACTAATAGAGAGTTCAAAAGTTTACAGTTACAAGCAGGGGATGTCTTTTACAAAACATTTACTCTATACTTGTTCTAATTTTGATCATCAGAGAACTAAGGAATATCTTCCAAAAATAAGATCAAGAACCAAAATTCATAACTCTGCTAAATAACAAAATTCAATAGAAATACCACTTTTGTGTTATCTTACAACCTCTCTGCCCCTAACCTATCTTTCCATATTCCAAAAGCAGTATATGGCTTTTCTTTCTCTTTTTCCTCTGGAGAAACCACATTATTGTGTCACTTTCACTTACTGTTCTCATACATAACAAATTAAAACCTGTGTAATTTTTCTTGTCTTGAATATAGCTTTGGAGTCTGCTGCTTCTGTTTCCGACCTGGGAGTCCAAAAGTTTGCCAGCTTTTTAGCATGATGTAACTTGGTCTAATTAAAGCTCTTTGCTCTGCCTACAAAGGCAGTCTGGTCTGGAGCACAGAACTTGAATGGCACTGACTGGGTAGAGATGGCGAGAAGGGCTATGCCATGCTGCTTGCACTAGCATTTTTTTCTTTCTGTGTCCGATGTAAAGGAGGGTGCAAACAATACCATGATTTGGTTATGTAGCTGTGGTACTGGTAAATCTAGTAGTCCTACTTTGTATCATCTCCCTAATGTGACTATGTAGTACTAACAGCAGAGGCAGCAGCAGTGGTGCTGTCTGATCCAGTCAGGCTTACAGGTGCAAGTGCAGTAAGAAGTTTTATCTATTAGAGTACACAGTTGGAAAAAGCAAATTGTATCAGCTAAAGATCTTACTACTCTCTGAAAACATTAAGGATGATACTTCTTCTTGCAAACATAGTTTCTCTGATTTGAGTTCGCAGTTTGTAATTGTCTTCCTATAATATCTCTTAACACTTTGTGGCAAGGTCCACTGCTTGGAGCTTGGATCAGTCCTACATAAAGTTACACAACTTCCAGCTAACTAGTCAATGACCATACCTTTTAAGACCATGAGCAGTGATATAGCAGTAAACTATGCATGTGTGCAAAATTCACTGCCTTCTCTGTTTCCTGATTTGTGGAATAATATCCCAGAATGTCTGATTTTTTAATAGTTCCCCTTTTCCAAGAATGTTACTTCATTTTACTTCCCCAGAAGGAATTAAACTCAAGCCCAGTATTGTAGGTGGGTTTGTGATCCACTGTCTATATGTTTAATCAAACTAGGAAGGCGGATGAAATTTGACTGGCACATTTATTTCCTGTTAAACATTTCCAAACCTCTGCTTCAATACACCTGCTATTTTTGAGAGTGGGTGATGAAGTCAACGGGACTGCTTAGGTACAGCATAGTCCTTTGTGAACAAAAGTGCCATTAGGGACAATTTTTCTATTGTAATTGTTATTAAGTAAATAAATTACAATAATCCACCATTATAAATTAGAACAATCAATCTTGCAAGAGGAACAGATTAAACATCTTTAAATGGAAGTGAAAGTTTTAGGTTAATATGTCATTTTAAAATGAACTCCCATTCATGTTGATTTTGTGTCTCACTGCCATAGTGACGGAAAGATCTACAAAGATACCCTTTTTTGGACCAGCTGTCTCATTGCGTATAAAACACATGTTCCATTAAAAAGCAGAATTTTGCCAAGCCCAATCAAAGATGCATTTGAAATTTGTCTCTAGAATTGTCATGCTCCTGGTTGCTTAACAGAGGAGCTAGTAGCAGGCTGTCAGTTTATTTCTTCCCCATCTTCCATATAAGAGATCATTTTGACCAAGCACTAATATTCTTCTCTAGTAATGTCAGATCAGGAACCAGCTCAGACATTAGCTGTCGACTTAGCACAAGGCCCTTGTACAGGTAATAGTGCTGCACTGATGCTGCGGCTATTTTCTTTTCTTCTGTGTGTCCCAGAAGAGGGATCTGTCTTACATCGAGAGACAGACCCTGACAGCAAAAGCCAAAAAATTAACCTGCCAAGAGAAACATACAGTGGAAGGGGATATAGCACAGTGATGGTCTGCAGGCCACCTCTATTCCAGCCTGGTGCTAGAAGAACGCCAGGTGCCAGTTCAGGTGTCAGCACGGGTTGCTGATGCCGCAGATCTGTTCTAAGTAAGTAGTCATTTCAGAAAAGAAAACACTGAAATTCAAGTAAGAACCCTTGGGGTTATCTGAAACTGTATTTGCACAGGTCAGATTCCTGTTGTTGAGAGGAAAAGTGTCCTACTGTCCACATGCTTAAATTATATACAGATTATATATATCTCTCTCTCGCTAAATTCTAGTTATTAATCATGTAGATCTGAAGTAAAGTTTCCAAGCTGGAAATGGTGTATAAACATACTTGCAGCTCAGAGTAACAAAACCACATATTTTTTAAACTTGCCATCCAAACATCATCACCTAGACTGTCAAATTTGTTTTGGCTGAGTTCAAAGTGATTTAAGTTGAACATGAATGTTTTTACAAGCTGTACTTCATTTTTAGCAGACTGTGGTTAGATCTGTTTCCATACCAGTACGTTTTCTCCCCTAGAATATATTAGTGCATCTATTCCCTATGTTATTTTCCATATTGCATTACAGCTCACAATGTCTTATCCATGAGATATCCTAGTCTGGCAAATGGAGGATGGTGAAAAGAACTCACTATAGCTAGGATAATTAAAAGTTCATATTCAGTGTTAATGAAAATGCATTTTATTTTACATAGAGAATTAAATATGGTAATTGCTGTACCATCATGATCTTATGAATACATGGGTTGTAAAAAAATAATCCATTGAATAAAGATTAAATGAGCAGTCTCCTTTATCCCGCTTTATAGTGATATGCGTTTAGCCTGTTAATGTATATAGCTCTTTTTGTGTCATGGAAGAACTGAAAAAAACCCCCAATTTATCAGCTTACATTTTATTACATTTTATAATTAAGTGTGTAGAGATCATAGCGCAAAACACAGTACCAATACACTTGCACATCTTATCTTTTGTTTTTCTTTTGGGCTAGGTGTTAAGTTAGTATTATTTTATTGATAAGCATAGGTAAGGCTTATGGTCTCAGAAATTTAGAGGATTCCTTAAGAGATGGGAAGAGAGGTATTTAAATATAGAAATTAAATATAGCATAAACTGATTTTAGGCATTTTTACTGTGGCTTTCCTGGTTAAGTGAAAAATGGAAAAAAAATCATTTGGCAACAAAAATATTTAATTAAAAAAAGAATAAATCTCAGCAAATCCATAAATAAGATTGATAAGTTGCCTGTAAAAGCAGAAGATAGGAGCTAATGATGATGATGATGAAAGCTTTGTTAGTTCAATGTTCTTAGTTTCTCTATAGGAAATGTCGGTCATATTTTATTTCCTTTTTCCCCTGTTTTAAACATAGACAAGTTTTGGAATATAAAATGAAACATTTTTTACATTATTAAATTTGTGAAATGCTATGTTAAAAAATGTTGCAATAGAACATTTACTCTTCTTCTAAATATTTTTGACAAATAAGTTTGGCCAAATCAGTTTAAAATAATAAGCAAATAAACTATTTCCATGTGGAAAAACTGACTTCATTTACAAACTGAATAGCAAACTTTAATCTAGCTACATGTCTACAGTGTACTCTCTGGGATTGTTTCTAAGCATCTATCTTCACTGTGAAACCCCAATCAGTTTGGATTAGCTGAATCAAATTCACAGTGAAGAAACAACGTCCTGGTTTTAAAGTTTTATTAGTGAATCAAGTTAAAGCTCCTGGAGATAAATTCAAGTAGTAATGCATCATAAAGGCCAAGTGTCTTTGTCTTAATTAGTGGTGTCATTTTTATCTGTAGTTAAGTATTTTCTATTCCCACTGAAAGCATGCGTTAAATACGTTCACTAATAGTGCAAAAACTAATGCAGACGTACAGCTGTGCTGGGCTTACGAGTGTGTTGCTGATAGGACAACAGATCTCCACCGAAAGTCTGAGTAGGACTTCAGGGAGAAAAGGATAGAGCAAAAAAAATGTAGTTCCCCTCTTGCTCAGGCCAGTCTGTAGCATGCTCGTGCTGAGCTTGCGAGGGTGTTGCCGATGTTGGCCATGTCCTGTGTGGAGGATGTCTACCTGGATAATCGAGCTTGACAAGTTTTGGTAAACTTGCTAAGAAACTCCTTGGAAACCCAACCTTATCCATGGTTTTTCCATGTGGTATTCACTGACTGTTTTGATTGTTTACGTTCTCTCATTCTCATTCTGCCCAAAACAGAGAGTCTTTTGGTCACGATTAAAGTGTGTATGAAGACTGAAACATGGTGATATATGTGATAAATATGTGCACTTGAAGAGACTTCTCCTCCCCTCTGTTTTTGGGTAAAACCAATCTTTGCAGTTGTTAACATAATGAAGTCACGGACCTTCATGTCTCTCAATGAAGCACCAGTAAAAATTAGGCATTTCACCTGGTGGAATCAATAGAGAAGAAAACTGTAGTGCCATCACTCTCTTTTATAGCAAAAGTCCGAAATGGAGAAAGTTGCCATCTCTGTGGAATTCACTCTGTTTACACCAAGGAGAAGCAGGTTTGACATCTTACCCCAGCAAGCAGGAAGGAGCTCCAGACTGCTAAAACATTTGGCCCTTCTGTCATCATCTTCAGGAACAAAAATGCTCCATTTGTTTTCTTGCAATATTTTAATTACTTTAGATTATGCACAAGCAGTTGCAAAGGAAGACTGGTGGTTTCGCATTTTTAATCTTACTGAATTTGTGTGTCAATGAACAGCATTAACACTTGGTTTTTATCAGACAATCAGAGACCTTATTTAAAATTTCTCGCTATGGTGTGCTTCTTCAGGAGAATGGAGGAGGGGGGAGGTTCGGTTTGTGCCTCCTGTCCTCTTTTCTGCTCAGGGGTCAATAACAGCTTTAAGGGTTTCATATGCATTGTCAGAACAAAGTAATGTAATGAGACTTTTGAAGCTACAGCAATCACATTTAACATGAAGGGGAAGTTTTTATTGAAAAAGAAATACTAAAATCAATACAAAAATAAAAAGGTGGAAAAGAAATTAAAACTGAAATCCATAGGTCAGAGATAACAGAAAGATAACACTATCTAATGCAGAGAGGGGAAAAAACATATATACATATAAAGATGATTTTAAAAATATATCAGAAGACAAAAACCAGTGACAGAAGAATGGTTCCTGGAACAACAATATCAAATAATATAACTATCTGAAAACACACAGCAAATCTTTCTCACCTGGACGCATTCTGACTATAAAAAGTACACTAAACACTACATACATACAATACATTTCCACTATGAGTCTGGAAAAAGCAGACAGAGACTAAGAACATATAATCCAGTAAGAAGAAAGAAAAAAAAAAGCAGGCAAGCAGTATGAAAATGTATATCAAAACCAAGAAATTTTATTTACTTCTACACAAATCAGAAAAATCAGAAAAATATTTTCAGTTTGCTTTTGCAGGTTCTACTATGAAAATACAGAAGAAAAATTGTATCTGTAATGATGATGCTATAAAAAGAATGAGCAAAATATGTTATTCTGCCCTGTGAGTGATTCAAATGAGGATACAGAGTGCATAATTTTTGACATCAGAATAGGTCTCGCAGTCTTACACTCACTAGAAGATAAAAATTGAAATATATAATAATCTATATCAAATATTTTATACAGTGTAAAACACATCTAGTAATCACAAAGGTATGCAATCGTATAAAATTTGTCACCTGGAGTACATGTCCAAGTGTGGAAACAATCAGATCGGTTAAAAATATAAAGGGTGCAAGTATGACCCTTCAAACAAGGTGCATCTTCAGCCTTCTCTCCAAAGCAGATAAATGTTTTGGAAACTTATAGGTTGCTCTAATTAAGGGAAAAAAAAAAAAGTATACAGATTTCTTTTTTGTTTTGGTTTGGGTTTTTTGCAGATACTGTAGAAATTTCATCTGCTCTACATGCAAACAAAACAAAATACTCTTGCAAGGATTTTCCAATCAGCATACAATCCCAAAAATCTATTCCTCTATTCTGTATTAGGCATCTTCAAGCTGTATCTGAATCTTTACATCTTTTTGGTTCTTCACAGTGTTTCTCTCTCTCTCTCTCTCTTTTTCTCTCTCTCTGACAGATGTTACACATGATAAAATAAAACTAAAAGGGAAGGTTGTCTTGTTACAATACTACATGTATATTCCTCTTGATGATGTGCAAGTAAAAGCTCAACTTTAGGAAGACAATGTATTCTTGTTTGGTTTATATTCAGCATTTCTGGAAAAAGGAGTTGCAAAAGGATGAAGAAAACTTATAGCAAGCTTAATCCTGTTCATTCTTAGGAATTTCCAATTTGTGATTAACATTTATTACACTTAGTAGTTCATGTAGCAAACATATCTATTGTTAAGTGATTCATTTTTACAGAAAATATGTGTAGCTTTTAACATTACACACCATTGGTACCACCGTTAATACTAGTTCTTATGTTTGATTTCCACCTCTTCTTTCAGAGTTGCTGGGTAAGTAGATCTCAATCACTTCAGACTAGGGTTAGCGACGTACATTATTAAATAGCCAGTTCAGAATCAGCTCCTCTCCTATATTACTTAGGGAATTCAAATTATTTTCCATACATGAGATGAACTAGAAAAATAAATTATACAAGCTCCAAAGCTAAGAGTATAGACATTTGTACAAAACAGGACAGGAAAGGCAAGAAATAATAAACTGAGGTATTTTTGGCCATCATTTTGTCTTACATTCCACTTACAGAATTCCATGCAACTTTCTCCTATAAAGTAGCACATTGAGTTTAATTCCAGTGAAAGTGTTATGTGCTTTTTTACTGAGATCTGAGGTAGAATCTTTTCCTTCAAACTAACTGATCTTCTAGGAAACAAAATAGTACTTGTCAACTTTGTTTGGAGGATGGACAGATGTGTACCATGTTTTTCAGAGTGAAATGTAAATTTGCTGTTTCTCTGCATAAATTAGCACGTATTTTGTTAACCTCTGTAAAGGCTTTACTATTCTGTATTTAAATACGTTACGACATTTTCAGACTAGCTGTATTCTCTAATGGTTTCGTGGATCCACCTGGAGTTTCTTTGGGACATGGTCATTTACTTACTTAAATTCTTTTTGCAAGAGTTGACACAGCTGATCATCCACAGCAGTTTCCTGCAGACCTTAACTCAAATGATTTAATGGGAATCTCTTTTAAAAATGCAACAGTAACAGACAGTGCATTCATTATTAGTATGTATGTACAGATTGTCCTAATCTCACAAAGACATGCAGAGAGAGTGCTGAAAGTTCAGGGAGATATTACTGTCCATATAAATTCCTTGAAGTGTTGTCCTTCCTCATGTTGCAGAGTGCCAAATTCCAACTGGACCAGAAGTTCAAGTTAGTCATATTGTCAACGGTTTTGAGTCCCACTGTCGAGGTTTAGCCCCAGCCGGCAA
>NW_010566676.1:0-3891 GCF_000687285.1 Phaethon lepturus
GAACAGAGTGGGGGTGTTATGCGTTCGGGTTGGAAGTGATGGGAGCGAAGCTGGGCAGCGCCGGGCTGTGCGGCGGCCTGCTTGAAGACGGGGGGAACTTACGTTTCTTTTTGCTTCAGGTAGAGCCAGCATTGCGTGGCGGGTTGGAAACAGGGAGAGGGTGGAAGGCACCCCGCGCACTGCAGACGCCTGCTAAAGTGATCAGTGTTTTCAACTCAGAAGTGATATGAGCAGTTGTAGTTCTGTGAAGATGTTTCTCTCTAACTTGAGCGCTTTTATATATTTGTAGTTTTCGTGAAATAAATTGTAGGGAGAGGTCAACCGATTTTAGTTAAATCGCTGTTCATTCACCAAGAATCCACTGAAAGCAGCAAGCAAATTTCCTAAAGTTGCAGGGAGTGTGGAGGGAGAGATTTATTAGGCTATTTGATAACTTGACTGACTTCCTCAGCTAGACTAATTTGTATGTGATTAAGATATTATCAAAAGTCATAACTGAGGGGAATATAAGAAAAGTTTTGGTATTTTGAAAGTCAGGCTCTGAACCTACATTGTCTATGTCATTTTACCTGGCATCGGTCTTCTCTGTGTGTCTGAAAACACAGAATTTGATTGGGGGTTTCTTCTGTTCTTTTGCGAAGCTAGATATCATTTGCCCAAAGATCAAGTGAGAAACTTACTGTTTTACTCATACAATTCATGGTCACGCTTGGCTGTAGGTTAGAGACATCCTCCTTCTACTCTGTGTTGCAAGACAAGAAGAGGATTTTGACAGGAGATGTGCGTTATCTACCCATTACGGACAAAAAGTGTTGCCCTTCATGGTTTAGATATTCAGAGTAAGTGATATGAGTACTGGCTTACAGGAGGGTCAGCTAGGGGGCAAGTAAATAAACTGTTAATAGCCTCTCATCACTGTGAATTGCAGAAAACAACTGTTTAAAAATGTAAAGTGCTACATTACTATTCAGTCCATTTTTGACTCCTCATGTCTCTGGAGTTTATGGACATTTTAATTAGGCTGATAAAATCAGACTGGACCCATACCTATTTTACTTTGAGGACACAGAAAACAAGTGGGAAATGTTGTAAAGAACGGTTTGAGGGGAAATATGTTGTATTTTCCCCTTTTTTCACACTTACCTGTATCTTTGTAAGTGTTTTTGTGGTGTTCAAAATCTGCTTTATGACACTTCGAAATTGCAGATGAATATATGCACAGCTGAATTTTATAGGTCATAAAAGGAACAAATAAGCACAGCATGGTTTTAGTAGATAGATTTGAATGCTTGGACAGCTATTGCATGAAGTCATGAACACATTCTTTATGAAGGTCTATTTTCTGTTACAACTGTTTTCAGCTCTTCGGGTGGGAGGGAACCCGATCTCTTTTGACTGTTGTCCTGCTACTTTTAACCCCTGTGGCTCTGTTTCCTTTAGTGCAGCACACAGTCTTGTTTCTGCTCCTCATGAGTTTTTGTGTGAAAGTCATCTGCAGAAAACTATTGTTAACTGCCATGAGAATCAGGAAGGATTTCAGATCATGACAGTGAGAGCTGTGGAAGAGAGGGCTGGGAAACTCCAGTTTACTTGCTGGTATGGTAATTATGCTTTCTTTGTGGAAATAGGTGATCAGATAAGGTCTAACTGGTTTGTTTATGTAAACTGAACTGTGTACCTGTTGATTACATCTGATAAGTACTTCACGCTTTTGTGGGGAGAGGGTTTCTTTGCCCCTTGTTGTCTTACTGAATTATACTGTAAGAGGTACTGCTATTGCAGTGTATGGATTCCTTAGCTGGCAGCTTGCACTTCAGACAGCTGTGGGTTTTCTCACTCATTAGTCCCAGGAAGCAAGCAGTGAAGCTTTAGCTATGGCAGTGCCAGGGAGATAAAGCAAACTGAATTTATGCCCTGTCCATTCCCTACCCTCCTTCCCCTCAGTCTGCTTTTAGAAGAGAAACTTTGATTTCTGCTTCATTCAGTCTGTTTTTGTTTGAAAGTGTATTGCTTGCTGCCTTTAGCACATCCTTCTGAGAGGCAGGGTTCTGTTTAAAAGTTCAGTAACTTGTGTAAAGCACTGAAAGGCTAAATGGAGACTTGCTTGTTGGCTAAGTGATTGGCTTAAGCACAGAACTGCATCATCACCTTGGTATCTGGAAAGAAAGGCAGGGCTTATGCTTGTCAGGAGTTAGTGCTCTTTATCCAGTCTATTGCCTAGATGGAAATTAAGTCATGCGTGGGTCATCTCAGCCTTTGAGATGGTCTGTATTGCTATTTTTCTGTCTCCCAACCCCTTTTTCTCTTTTTGACAGTGTTCCCTGATGGGTGAGCCCCTGTGGGTGTAGAATGGGGTATTGCAACCTAAAAGGTTTGTTTCATTTCTCTCTGCCATCTGTTTTATGCTCAGGTGACTGCCAGCTGCAAACACTTTGTCAAATCCAGAAGTGCACCGCCAATTTTGTATCCTTAACTTCACATCTAAACTTGGCTCTTCAGGGCTTTGATTTGGAGTTCTGCAAGGCCCTGTGAGTGTACTCTGCCTGAACCTATCGCGATTCCAAAGTTTGCCATGGAAGCCTAGTCTACCATTCTGCAGTGACCTCATGAGCCAGAGGAACTGTTCCAAAGGTGGACCCACATCCTCCACCAACCCGCAAGTGACTGATGATCCCTGCAATTACAGTGGTCACACAGAAACCAGAGAAATCAGGGAATGGAGAAGGATCATCCTCCTACTTACCGATTTTGTGGTTGGTTTGGTAATCGTCATCTGAGGACTTCTAAGGATCGCTTCCAGACATGCAGAGTGAAAGGTGCTTGGCCCCTCATAGACAATAACTACTTATCAGTGCAAATGACCAACGTTCCAGGATCCAGCACTACTGCTACAATTAAGATAAAGATTGTTCTTAAGCACTGTGCATGCATAGAGAAGTAAAAGGCTAAGACAGTAGAGTAAGTCACTTAGCCCTTTAGAGTTAGGAAGTGTAGCAGCTTGGGGATCTTCTATGCAGTAGTCTAAGAAAGTAAAACCGTTAGCCTCTTTTCTAAGAATGAAACAAACCTTAAAACAGGTCCTATTCTTCCTTCAGCTCCTCCGTGCCACAACAAAACATACATATCACCACATAAGCCCTTTAAGGATACTAAATCACAGAATCATAGAATCTTTGGGTTGGAAGGGACCTTTAAAGGTCATCTAGTCCAACCCTCCTGCAGTGAGCAGGGACATCTTCAATTAGATCAAATTGCTTAGTGCCCTATCCAACCTGACCTTGATTGTTTCCAGGGATGGGGCATCTACCACCTCCCTGGGCAACCTGCTGGTGTTTTACTATCCTCATTGTGAAAAATATTTTCTTTATATCTAGTCTAAATCTTCCCTCTTTTAGTTGCAAACCTTTACCCTTTGTCCTATTTCTACAGGCCCTGCTAAAAAGTCTGTCCCCATCTTTCTTATAGGCCCCCTTTAAGGATGGGAAGGCTGCAGTACGGTCTCCCCAGAGCCTTCTCTTCTCCAGGCTGAACAACACCAACTCTCTCAGCTTTTCTTCATAGGAGAGATGTTCCATCCCTCTGATCATTTTTGTGGCCCTTGTCTGGATCCGCTCCAACGGGTTAATGTTTTTCCTGTGCTGAGGTCTCCAGAGCTGTACGCAGGACTCCAGGTGGGGTCTTACCAGAGCAGAGGAGCAGAATCACCTCTTTTGACCTGCTGGTCATGCTGTTTTGGATGCAGCTGCCGCGGCCCAAAAGGAGTCGTTCAGGATGACCTCCTTCGCCGTGAGACCAACAACCAAGTTCATGATTCCCCTGGACTGAATTAAGGTGAAACGATACCAGCCAACCAATTTAAGAATTTAATAATACAAAATGCAAGGCATGAGG
>NW_010566677.1:0-7509 GCF_000687285.1 Phaethon lepturus
AGCAAAAAAAAAAAAAAAAGCAACAAACCCAAACCAAAACCCCCTTGCCCTTCATTGGCGCCTGTCGTTTCTTTCAGCTGGTGCACAGCCGGTGTGTTGTGCCGTCATAGATCGTGGCATGAGTAACCCGGGTTAACGAGCGTACTGTTTGCAGAGTAACAGTTTGCTGTGTTGTGTTTCACGTTCGCTGTTAAGGAAAGATCACATAATGCTAGAAAGGCATGAAACGTGCATTTGTTGAAGCGGTGCCCTGCAAGTTTTTCTTACAAAATATTTTCAGGTTCATTGGCAGCCCTGCATAGAATAACCTGCTTAATCAGCATGCTGATGCTGAAAACCGGAATGGACGTACTGCTTGTTGGGCGTGCCGTGAAAGCGCACTCGGCCTGGAACCTTCATGTCGGTCGGATTGAAAGTTGGTTTGCCAGGATAAAAGATCCCTCACCACGCACGCACTGGTACGTGCGTAGTTGGAGTTTCAGGTCAATCTCACCTTTTAAGTTACTGAGAGCAAAACCCTGTTTTGGTATATACAGGGTAAAACTTCCATTAACTTACTAGAAGCCACATTTGGTTCTCACAGGTGATGGAGTTAACATTCACACAAATCAGAGAACTCCTGCGAATACTCACGTGGGGTAACTCCGCCATTACTGCGCAGCACTAAAGGAAAGAGTAACAGGGAGGGCAAGAGTCTGTTCTGGCAATGCAACCCTCACAGCATTCAGATAACTGGAGAATTCAGATCATAAGCAAAGCTAGTTTCTATTCACGGTTACTAGCTAGACAACAGAACAGATTATACACATGGCTATTTTGTAGTTCGTGTTAGCAGGACCTCACAGGAGAAACAGCTGTTCTTAAGTGAACTTACGGTGTGGCGGATCACTGCGCATTAGCTCCATATTGTTTTTACCCCCATATTGCACAACAGCTAAATGTCAATGAAGGCTGAAAATACCAGTGAATAACATCAAGGAATTAAAACAGAGTGATAATAAAAGCCTCTCAGATAAAGTCTTGTTTTTAATTAGCAGAAATAAGAGGAGATACGTATTGTCTGAAAGAGGTAAAACCATTTTATTTGTTAGCCCTGTTAGAGTTACATAAATGAGAACGTAACTCACTGTGTACCTTTCTTGTTCTACACTGGCCTCTCTCGCTGCTTTGCTTATGTAAGGTCCCCCTCAAGGTCAACCATTCTTCCACTTCTCCAAAGATCAGAAATATATCTGGTGGATTTATTGACCCTGGCATTAGGTGACGTTGTAGTTGTGTCTTGAAATGGGCACATGTGGCATACAGAATCTAATGTTTGCATGACTACTTAATCTGCAGTGTCACCGCTACAGAAACCTCCAGAGCACCAGCTGATGTCTACTAGTGATTTAGTTACACTTTCCTACATTTTCCCGTGCTTGTTTTGCATCCGTAAAGAACAGGATTTTCATTTGTGAAAACTTCAAAAGAAGAGGAATTCATGTTTATTCATAGAGTAGTATGAGGTGTATGATAATGCACAGTATTGAGAAGAAATTCCTTCAACAATTACTTCACTTAATACAGAGATGTAGTAAATAAGTACACATTTGAAACTATACTTGTTTCTATTTATTGCTTTTTGACTAGAAACATTCACTTAATGATACATACACCAATATGAAACTTAACATTAGTTAAGGCTCAGTACTTCCGTGACAGTAGAAACAGTCAAGCCCAATCCCAAAACAAATCAAGAAAGACCCCAACCCTTATCTCACAGTTCATCTGAACAATAGGTCATAATTAGGTATAATCGTGAAAGATACAGTAATTTGACCCGTTAAGTGGTTTATCTATCTGATCAGAATGCAGTATTTTGCAGTCTATGCAGAAAATTTTAAAACGTGCCACAAGACAATAGGTTCATTTATTGTGCTGAAATAGCATCTTCATAATTTGGACAGATTTGAACTGTGCTTGCAGCGTGGAAAAATGTAGTTCTTTTATACCTATAGTCACATATGCTATACACAAGACCTTGCCTAGAAAAAAGCAGAAAGCAAAAATTCCTTTCCTAAGTACATCTAATAAGACAACGTTTTCACACATGACTGGTGGAAGTCCGCTACTAAAATAAAACTAACCTTACTTTCGGTCCTGCCACTTTTTATGTAGG
Source organism: Phaethon lepturus (assembly GCF_000687285.1). Classification (NCBI taxonomy): domain Eukaryota; kingdom Metazoa; phylum Chordata; class Aves; order Phaethontiformes; family Phaethontidae; genus Phaethon; species Phaethon lepturus. The sequence goes on from NW_010566677.1 coordinate 2,159, forward strand.
AGAGGGATACGGTTAGAGGTGTTAAGCTCATTTAAATGTGGACATTCTGGTCTCTGCGTTCAAGTTTGTGCAGCTGTTAAGCGTATGCTTCTCAGTGACCACTGTCCTCTTAGAAAAAAAATTTGCTTTTCATCCTGTATGCATTACCAGTAACAGTACAGCAGTAAATTGAAGGATATGTGCAGTCCTTACTCTGAAGCAGATATGGAATCCAGAAGAAGGACATGACTAGTTAGTACAAATAAAATAATATATTGGTTCATCTGGCTTACCAAGACATGCTGAATTTGGTCCTCTGTTTTTTTCCATCTTAGTAGTACAGAAATAAATATCACACTGAGTTGCCAAGTGTAATTCTTTAAAAGCCCAACAAACAAAACCAGCAAGTAAAATAAGCAATTCTCTGAATTTCATACATAAGCCATAAAGAAGAGAAAAGTAGGTACTTTTATGTTCCTTTTCAGGACAAATTTATCTTTAGGTACCAATTTTGGTCTCAAACATGGCTCATTTAAAATGTTTTTAGATAAAGAGTGTACAGAAGCCAGTCACTATCAATACTAGGTGACAGTCTGGCAACTAAATTTTCTAGCTATATACCCAAATAAATTAAATAATTTGTCATTGTTTCTGACCCAAGAAAGTGAAGTAGACTATTGTTCTAGGAAACATACTGCAGTGCATGTCACAGTGCAGTTTTTGAAAAGGTTTTATATTTTTTGAAGTTACTGCAAAAAATACCCCAATATAAATAATTTCTTCAATATTAAAAGGCCTTTGAATGAAAATTCTTAGATACTGTGTTAATTAAAATTCATCTCAGATTCTCTGAAACTGTGTGAGCATAACATCTAACGACTTGACAGAGAGCAATAAGGACTAAGAATGCTTTATCCGTGGTCAATACTTAACAAGACCATGAACAAAGAAATCTAATACAGTTGCTTCAGTAGCAACAGCTATTAAAAATGCAATGAAGAGTAGCTATGTCTTAGTGACACTAGACTTTTTGTCCATTTCAATGGAATCTGGAGCAATTAAACTGACACCAACTCCAAGGCCTGAGCGTCTCAAAGATAATTCAGAGGGAGGAATATGACGTAGCTCTCGGCGAGATAGTTTTACTGGAGTTACTCCTTGAAACTGTGTTACGGTTTCTCTTCTCTGGATGACAGAAGGTAGCTGAGAATGAGATTTTGAAGGCTGAGCTTCGTCTGCTCCTGTTTTGTCATCACTAGTGCTTGAAAAACCTTCTTTGTTGCAACCAAATTCTGGAACATCTTCTCCAAGCTTGTATGAATTCTGCTGTGCTCTTAAAATACTTGTTCTATCTGGTTCTTTTATTTTCCCTGGTTGACTGTTGGTTTCAGGGTTAAATGTTGACTTGAATTCTTCAGAAGCAACTTCTGCTTCATCTTGACTGGATGCCTTGTCACCAGCACTGTTATCTAAAATGAAATTTATCAGGAGATAACTATCTAAAAGATACAAATCTTCTGAGTGCCTGCCATCAAGATATATTAGTTAGTCAATATGATTTTACAGCATCAGTAACCTGTAGTGTGAACGTGGTGAAAATTATCAGCACCTCACATTTTGTCCTTTCTGTTAAAAAGTTTGTCATCTACAAAAACATCAGAGGTATTAACTATTACTTGCCTCTGACAAGATGCTGGCAATACAAGCCTCACTGTTCTAACTTGTAATATATTGTAGTAGGCAGTCTTAAAACAACTGAACCATGACAGTCAAATATGAGATCATTCGTATATTCAGAAACAGTCAATTACACTAGGATAACACACAAACACATTCTGCAAATTTGACTGTAAGGTACACACAGGGCTTTTAGTATTTTTAAAGCTCAGCAACAAATCATAAAGTGTTTTTATTACATTGCACTGCAGCATGCCTCAAAATGTATTAAAAAGAAGAATAACTAAATACAAAGTATTTCTTACAAAACTTACTAACAAACATATGTATTTGAAAAAGTTGGAAATTCACAGCTACCTTCTTCCTTCTTCTTGCTACAATTTGGCTAGGATGGGTGTTTCCCCATATGGATACATGCCCTGAACTACATGCTCCTTTGTATACTAGACATAGAATAGTCTTTCCCACGCTCATTTATAATCCAACCTGTAGAATATTCATGTTCACAGTTTGACAGTGTACTTTATAGTAATGAACATGTTGGCTCGTTATCCTGCCTAGGGGTACGGGCTGAGCCTTAACTCCCTCTGGGAGTAGCAGGTATGTGATCAGCATCTATGTGTTAGGAAGGCATGGCACTGCCCGAGTGGAAAGAAACAGAAGCATCCATTGGGAGGAAGAACCAGTCACGCTGAGCCTCAAGAAGAAACACAGGGCCAAGAAGGCTGTATAGTGCATGTGAGGTATTGGTGGTGGCATCAAGAGGTGCGAGACAACTGAAACAGTGACAGAAATTGAACCTTCTTTTCTCTTCCACTTGAATAGCTCTACTACAGGTTTGGATTCTGGCAAGTAGGACATGGAACAAAGTAGGACATGAAAAACTTACAGCAGTAGTTGGTTGTTGATTTGTTTGGGGTTTTTTTGTGTCAAAACACAGAACCACATTAGAAAGGTCTCTTTTTTTCGCTGTAAGTGTATAAATCTTCTCTTTTAGCCTTAGTAAGTAAGTAAAGTAAATTAGTAACTGAAAGTATGGAATTCTTCACTGACAATGTCCCAGTAAGTAACTTTTATGAAATCAAGTGCTGGGAGCAGCCTACCTAAGAGCATGGCATATGCCAAAGCTGTTAGTTACAGCGTCATTCAGACCTTTTCAGACAGTAAAATTCCTTTTTCTTAACCATCTTGTAGACACTGAAATTATGTTAGAATCCAGATAAAACAGAAGAAGAATTTAAACCACTGGTATACCACTGCTACAGCTACAAACCAATGTTGCCTCTCCTTTGTAACTCAGGAGGAAGTGTAATGTATTCCTGGAGAATAGATAGTTCAGTAAAAATATGATTTTTATGTCTATCTGATATACTTCTGTGTGTTCACCACCCTTCAAATGTTCTATTGACAACTGCATAAATATTTCAAGATAATGTACTTACATTTAGTGGATGCCAATAATTGATGGGATGACTCTCCAAAGAGGCCCTTCAATTTCTTCTTTAGCTCTCTGCTGGTTTTCTTATAGAAAAATAAGTCTTTTTCGAGTTGTTGGACTTTTACTTCATACCCTTTCAAGGTTTCTGCAATACCTTCGCTATCTTGTTCTAGGACAAGTAAAACCAGTTTAAGAACCAAGTACCTCTGTGCCAAACATCAAGATGCCCAACTAGTCAGAATATGTCTTGTATCTTGCTGACGCTTTGCTTGCAGTGTGTACATTTTAACTAGTATGACACAGGATCAAAAAGGGCCATGCCAACCCACTTGTCAGTTTTAATAGGAGTATTTAGAAGATCAAGATCAGCAGGACCGATACCTTTCAACTTTCCAGTATCAGCAAATTCAATATGAAAATACACCAATTATGATACTGCTTTAAAAAAATACTCAATTTTCTCTTCATACAAACACCATGTGTCTACTGTTCGGCATCCTACACAACATCAGAATTAGTGACAGCCAAAATATATCTATGACCTTATTCTTCTTTTTTTTTCAGTTGGAATATAGTATTTCTCAGTAGTGACTGAAAATACTTGCTGTACATTTCCCCCCCAAGAAGCAAATACCTTTGAAATGATGCAGTATTAACTGTAGTTTTTTCTCATGGTCTTTGTGTTGTAGGGTCAGCTGCCTGTCATACTGCAACTTGACGTGTTCAAGTGCAGATTCTAATTCACGTATTATATTTTCCTGGTCTATGACCTTCATTTCCTGTTCTTCAATCTGCAGTTGTAGTTTACGTTCAGACTCACGTAGGCCAACAATCTAAGAAAGAAATACACTTCTTTTGATTTATCAAACCATTTCCATAAAAGATTTTACTTACCTTTCTGATTAATAGATTAAAGCATAAAAAACCAATGGTCTCTGTAAGGCATAAGCTTATATTGGAAACAGATTTGCCTGCTTGCCTGTTCACACTTTAGAAATTAGCTCTGTATGTTTTGATCACATGGACTAGTGGATTTCTTTAATACCCTGTGCAGAATTTGAACTGAAACAACAGTGTTTTCCTGATTCTGGAAAACTTCCAACTTGCATCCCACAGACAACTTGTTCACAAAATCACTCAAGGTTCACCCAAGGTCACAAAGATACACCATGTCCTAATGCACTTCATTTTTATGTGTCCAGATGTCAGTATGATTCTTCAGTATTTGGCTGTACACACTGCAGGCAGTGTATGCAAAAAGAGTTTATACTGTCTTTAAAAAAAAAATAGGAATACTAGCCTGAGGTTTATGAAGCCTGCAGATGGGAAGAATTTCAGTGCAATGCTGCTATTTAAATATGTTGCTGCTCCAAAAGTTAGCAACACAGAGCACTGGAAAGGAGCAAGAAAATTTCCAGTTTTGTAGCACCTTTTAAGCGAATGACCCCAAAACAAGATATACAAAGTTAAGCATCCTATTTAGGTTAATGTAAAAATTAAAAATATCTGAATTAATAGCAAATGTATGTAACCTGAAGAGATTTTCACCAAAAGTTTGTTAAATTTATTTTTAATTCTTGACACCATCTCATTTCATTATCTAGAATAGTAACAGAAAATAGGATAAAATATTTTTCACTAGCCAAAACAAACCTTGTTGAAATATTTGAAGAGGATAGCTCTGAGCTCAGCAGCAGACAGGGAAACTAGTTTTCCTAGTACATTATTCTCGCTCTGTGAAAGAATCTGAGAAGATGACCTAAGCAAGTGCTGGCGATTCTGAATACTTTCATTCTTGTAATCAATAGCAGCCTCCAAGGCTTCAATTCCTTCTTCCAGCTGGAAAAGGACATGTTCTTCCTACAGAAAAACACATGAGGGAGATCTTTAAAAAAAAAAGTGTAGAATTAATCTTTCTATATATAAGACATCCTTTAACTTCATTCTCAGGAGGGAAACTAAACTTAAGGGCAAGACAAACTAGCAGTAGTAGTATAGAGAATGGAATGGGAAAAATAAGAGGTAGAGTACAAATCTAGAACATTTGTCTTTTTCTGCCATAGTACCCCTTTCACGATAAAGAGGTCGATCAAATGGTTCATCACAAAACCAGAAAAAACAGAAATAATGTTTCCCTTTTTATCCTTCCTTCATCCTCCCCACAGTTTGACTTCTACTATTTTTTTTGCTTGTGCTAGTTTTTTGTTGGATTAATGAATGAATCAAGTCAGTAAGGAGTTTGGTGACCATAACTTGT
>NW_010566677.1:7540-16640 GCF_000687285.1 Phaethon lepturus
GGGAGAAATGCATGGCATGAAGCACTGCAGAAGATTTTGAGGAGTGAGGCAAGTAGGGTTCTTTCTGGCACTTTATCACCTCAGCCACATGCCCATACTGCTTCTCAAGATCTAAAAATAATCTGTGTGTTTTATATGAGTTTATTATATCTTCAATGTAATTATACTTATCAACCCAAGTGTGGCCCATCCAGATAATATGACTTATTTTCACTGTAAAAATATGGATGCCTTCAGGTGAAGTTTGCTTTTTCACAAAACCTTGTGAAAAAAATCAAGGGGCCTCACTATGTGAGTACATTGCCTTGTTCTATGTCCTGACATTAAAATATCTGCCTATGATAAACTGATGAATTTCAAATTCCCTTATTTCTGATTATATGATCCTTGGGCCAGTGGAGTTTGCCAAGGCACTAGCTGAATTAAGTCCCTCTGAACAGGAACTTTAGGTTCTGATTGGAATGCATTATTGTACAACACTACCTAAAACATACATTTATCTCAGAGGTGCTTACTTACTTCAGCTGACAACACTTTACCATCTTTCAGTTTCTCATCCACACTATTCCTTCTTCTGAGCAGCTGATCCCTTTCTGTCTGGAGAACCTGAATTTTTTCCAAAATGTCTGTCTTATCTTCAGTGGCGCTGTGCTGAAGCTGCATACCTTTATCACACAGTTCCTGATCCAGCATACTTAAGCGAGTAGACAATTTCATACTGTCCTTGTTTAAAGCCTACAAGAACCACAGCAATGATAGATATAAAACTAAGATACTCCTTCCAGTAAGAAAAATGTAGATGAGACCGTCACATTCTGCAGTGAAAGACTTGCCTACTTCTTGCAATGGGACCCCATTTATTTTGAGTAGACAGCTACCATAAAATTCACTATTTACTGAGAAGATCAAAGAAAACAAAAACGCTCAATGTGCAGTTTTCTACATAATAAAAATTAAAGGGGCTAGTCATTGTAAGTCACAATGATACTTCAATTTCTATTCACTTTTGCTACTAAAAAATAATGCAAAATGTTTCCTTGTCATGCATTCCAATTTGTAAAAGGACCAAGTAATTTTTAGATATCATATTATTTAACGCTCTGCAACAACAGGACTCCGTAGTTCAAATTTTCTTGTTGTTGGAATTTTGGGGAGAAAAAGTGAATAAAAATTATTGTTCTGTGTTATTCACATTTTAAATGTTCATTTGCTCAAGCCACACAATAACTTCATGGCAGTGGTAGAGACACAGGTCACATGGTTTGAGCCGCTTCTGCTATCTATCTGCCTTCCCCCCACCTCAAGTCTTTCAGTCAGCACTATAACTGTGGTGAGTTTCAGGTTTTTTCTTAAATCACCTGGCTAGATCTCAGTTTCTTGATTTCCAGGTGGCTCTTCTCCTGCAATAGTGCTTCTTTTTTGGCTACAATGGCTTCTCTTTTCTTTAAATCTTCTTCTAGTTCTGCTAACTGTTGGTGCTGTTGGAGAATTCTTTCCATTTCTTCGTCCAGCCATTTCTTTTGCTCTTCTAATTTCTGAAGTTTAAATAGAGATCCAGAGAGCATTAACCAGGATTTTTTTGCTCAGAATTTTATGATTATGTTTTTCAGTTTTTAGAATAACTGTAGAAGAAATTGACATTTCTAATGTTGACATTAATTCTGCAACAGAATCTTGATTCAGAATAACACAGAAATTGGACTGACTTAAAAAGAGGCTCAGCAATGTTACATTGCTACATCTTGTATAAACAAATTTGTATCAGATTCCTGTAATAAAATTTATTCTTTTTCTAAGAATGGTTACGTAAACAGATGTCTTCTATATAATCACAGCAGCTGGGTTTGGAAGGTACCACAAGAATTCATCTAGCCCATCCTTATTGCATTGTGGTTGCCCAAAAACAGCTATTTGTGAAAAGAAATTAAGTGATAAGAAATTACGTTGTTGACAGACAGAAAGACAGTAAATGAGAGCTCTGATCCTGCTAGCACAGTCCATTATAAACTTATTCTGAAGCCACAGTTTATCAGTTCATGTACTCCTGTTAAGGCTAAAAAGTTGCCTTTATTTAACTTTAAAAATTTCTTTTCACCTTTAAAGACTTTGGGTAGCTCATGAAACTCTCATGTTCCAGTGTCCACATCTGAAATAATGTAAGGTGACACTGCTGCACACGATACCTACTTTTCTAACCCTGTTAGGAGCAACCAAAACCATAGACCTCTGCCATTTATATCAGAGAGGAAAATGAAAAAAACAAACAAACCATGGAACATTTACAACAGAACTCATCAGGATCACCCTCAAACCTACCAGACAACCAAACCCATTCAATTCTCAGGTTTCGGAATCAGCATCTTTGACAAATTATAGAAATAAATGACATTAGAGCCTCTCCTTTCTTTCATTAAAAAAAGAGTACAAGAGCTGCTAGACTATACTCCCAACTTTTGCTACAGCAAAAAAGAAGACAAAACTATGCCAGAATACTCTTCTTCCAGACATTTTACAAAGATGACTATGGATAAATAAAGAAAAAAATTTTTCAGGGTCCACAAAGATTCAGAATAGATTAGCTACCTGTAGCTTCTGTGAAGTTCCTACTGAGTTATTTTTCTTCTTTTTAAATGCGGCAATCTCTTTATCCTTAAGTTTAAGGATCTTCTGTTGTTGCTCCATCTTCAGTTGAAGTTCCTATAAACAAACAACAAACCCCATTCTTCCTGCCTCAGTCAGTCTGTTTTTAAAATGCATTTAATGTCAGAGTCCACACAAGTATATAATTTGAAATACTGACCCTAAATTTACATGTAGAATTGCAATTCAGAGCTAGACATCATGTAATAAAACAAAAAAAAAAAAAACCCTGAAGAGAAAGGCAAACTGAAGATTTCTGTGAAAATGTTTATAGACAACTTCTTCAATGCATTTGCCAAGAAAGTTTTAAGTAATTACTATGGAAAGCCTGGCAGTATAGTTTATAGTCTTTGGGGAAGCAGAGGCAAAATTGGCTCATCTCATTCTTTGTCATAAAGAAATAGGAAGAATCCTACTTTAATTTGTTGCTGGTCCCGTTGAATCTCTGCTTCTAGTTGCTTCTTTTTTTCACTCTCCTCGCACAGTCTCTTCTGTAGCTGGGTCTGCTGATGCTTCATCTGAGCCACGTTCTGCTCAAGTTCTGTTGCTTGTCTCTCACTTTGGTTAGATAATGAAGCCAGATTCTTAGTGTCTTGCTGCTTCTTCTGTAAGGCCTGAATGTTCATGGCAAATTTCAGCTTAATAGCAGGAAAACTTAAAACTAAAATACAACTCAGCTTCATTCTTTATTTCACTGGCTTCTTAGAGTCAGCAAGACTTACTAACTTCTGCCCAAACAACCACTCGTTACTTCTGTGGTTTCTGAGCTATCTGGTAAAGTTGGCACAGGCAAAATTAATCTCAGGCAACATGAAAAGTAACGATATAGTTCATGCCTGGCAATACAATGAAAATAGTAAAAACTAACAGAAATCACAGCTCAGGAAAATGCGCAGGGACATAATGGTGCCAGAATGCTGGTCCTGAGTTCAAATCAATAAGCCAGCTACCTCTTTCTGTGTGGTGCTTGTCTGACCCACCATTCTAGGACTGAGAGGCACAGAGCACCTAAGCTGGCCCTACACAGAATTTAAACTTAAGTACTGCAGAACTTAGAGGTAAAATGTCAGTGCCAAACATATATGACTGTGTTGGGCCTGGTGTGGCAAACCATCACAGTGTTTTGCTTAGAGCTGGAATTTGTTTTCATAAAACATCAATTCTATTCATGACAGGTAATAAACTTGTAATAGTCTCCTTGTGTAGATTCTTTTATGGTACTACATACAATGGTGTATGAGCATCTCTTCTTTCTTGGTTTCTTATCTAGCAAGAAAATACTGTATGTATCTAACAACATATATGTTAAATAGCATTCTGAGTATAATAACACTAAATTTCTCATTAGCTAGTTCAATCCAACCAGCTTCCAATGTGTAAAACTGGTGAGAGTTTTACAAGCAGAGTGTTAAGGTTCAAAGGTGATAGTGAGACAGAGATTTGCAAATCTTAGATCAGAATCAGGTCAGATCAGAAATACCTGCACTTTCAACTTAGCTGCATCCATCCTCTTCCTGAACTCTTTTTGTAACTTGGCTTTCTCAGGAATGTCTCTCAGCTCCTTGCTCTCCAGCTCCTGAAGCCGCTTTTGTGTTTCAGCCAGTTCCATTTTGGCCTGCTCAGATTCTTGCTCCAGTTTAGTTATCTTCAAAGAATATTGCTTACTTATAGACTGAGCATCCTTACCTTAAAGACACCATATCCAAATAGTTCAAAAACAGTAGGATAATCAGTTGAAATCTAATACTTAATTCTGTAGTTGAGTCATTACTTACTTCATTCTGGCTAAACCAATAATTTCTGAGACATTTTCCAACCCTAAAGGAACATACAGTTCCTTTCTAACTCTGAAATAGAGATAAAGGAGGAGAGTCTTAAATCTGAATTCTTCATGAGTCACCTGATATCACCAAATAGAGTGCCACCTGAGTGTAAAATAAAGTGAAATTCTTCTGCCTGCTGTAGTCTTTGCCAAAAAGGCTCTCCTGTATTTTATAAATTTTGCTTTTTCCAGAAGAATAAGCCATTTATTTATTACTCAACTTTCAGCTTAATAATCAGTAAACAACTTTGGATTGTGTTTCTACTCTATGACGTGCCCTGTTTGGGTGCTCTTTCCCAAAGTACTATTTTTGGGGGCACAAAATCTTTCTCAGTGCCAAAAGACAATCTCAGGAGAAGGTATGCATAGGAGAAGAGTGTGATTGAAGGGGCTGAGCAAGGAGATCCTTTCTGTCATCATAAGGCTAGTTTCTAGCAGGCATATATATATATATATACACACACACACACACACACTACACCAGGACAGATGTGTAAGGGATGTAGGCTAATAGGGACACTGGGGACACTGACATTTTCCCTCATCTGCTTCTGACTCCTGTTTCTCTACTGCAGTGCTGGGGATGCCTACATTCCCAGCACAGTGGTGCATCTTCTCTCCTAACCCAGAGACACCATGTGACAAATACATGTCCCTGAAGAGATCAGTAGCACTAAGCATACATGAAAAATTACACTATTGGTGGATAAAAGCAGTAATCAGCAAAGCACAAAAAGTATTTAACAAAATAGTTCTGTGTATCATAGCAGAGTAGGCTGTAATCAAAATTTACATCCTTCAGTGCAATCATAGCAAGTAATTAATGAAAGTTATGAATATTTAAGTTATTAAAAGTATTCTTGCATAAGATAATTACACAAAAACTAAGACATGCAGGACTTCAGAAGTTTTGTGCCTTTTCTTTTGTTTCTGAACTTAATTCTAATTTTTCCTACAGTAGCCAGTTACCTGTTCTTATTAATTCCTTAATAAGTTCCTCTTTCATTTTGATATTAAGTGCAAGTTCCCTCATTTTTTGCTCAGCCTCAGTGAGTCTCAACTCTGAATTCTTTAACTTCTGCATGTTAAAAACATGACTTTTTTGGAGGCTGTCAATCTCTTCACCTTGAAAGAAAACAAAGCAAATGGAGATTAAAAATCTGGAATACACACTGTATCCAAAAGATATTGCTCTGAAAAGGTGTATGTGTGGAGTTCTTCCATACAAAGTAAAAGAATCAAAAGGAAAGAATAGTGCAAAGAGTCTTTTCCCTACCATGTGTCTACACAGAAAATGAAAGGTTGGCATGCACTAGCATTTCAAGACTCTAAGAGGGAGGAAAAATACTCCTGAAATTATTTCAGTGCATCTCTGATAAGATGATAGTATCTATTTTCTTTCATCGAAGCAGTACTAAAGATTTATATCAAAACAGCTTTTTGATGTGTGACATGCTTTCTGGCTAATACGTATTACTTAAACATTATGGTCACTGACATCAGTTTCAGAAAGTGGAAGAAGAAGAGAATCTTGAAAGCCTGTGTTGAACTATAACTAGAAAAAAACTTGTAACAAATACACATATTTTGCTGGGAAAAATAATTACATGTGCTAAAGACATTCTTGCATATACTGATACTGTAATAACATTTGCTCTCAATGACTTCCATTTTACCTGTGGTTGTGTCAGTCTGTAGTGCAGATTTGTTGGATAAACCAGACTTGTCTACTTGACACTTCATGTCACTTCGATCAGGAAGAAAGCACAGAGAAGCCTGTTTTCGTGTCCATGTTCGGTTTATGGAATGCCTACGAATGAAAAACATGCTACATTCCAAACATACAGGAAATTTTTTACTTTAAGCTTCATGCAAAGTACATGATCTTAACAGAGAAGAATCCCAAACTCACATAAGCATTTGTACCTTCTTTCCCATCCACTCCCCACCTGCTGCCCTGATCTTCATGGTAGATCCTGGCCCTCATAGATTCTGGTCCCAAAACAAGGATTATGCAATCTTTACTAAATCAAAACCCATAAGTAACACCACAAATGGTCTCATGGTGTGGCAGGATTAGGCAGTAATACTGCCTTTGTTATGCATTTCTCTGTAAGAAAAATTAAAGAGTAACAAAAAAATTACTTAAATGAGGTTTTCTTTTTGCTGCCTGTATTTTCTTCCTCTTCATCGCTCTGATCAGAGAGATGGCAGTGAAGGACTTTATCCTGATCTTCTATGTTGCTCAGTATCATCTGGCTGCGAGCACGGAATTCTGCCATTACCCGGGCCAGGGAGAAGGCAGGGAGGCTGGTATACACCTGTCAAAAAGCACACAAAAAAATTGATGGGTAAAAATGCTTGCAATAATTTAGCAGTTCTTCACTGATATTTTAAAAATATTTCAATTTAAAAGTCTGCCATCACCTGAGCTTGTAAGCCAAATGACAGAGGTTTTCTATAATAACTGTGAATACCTTTGTAACAAAATGTTTTGTGAGAGCTTAGAGCAGTTGTTCCAAATGTGAAAGAAGGCACTGTTAGCAACTCATCATCTAACGTATTCGGTATATTGGTAAGAGTAATCATTCATTTCTGATAATGCTTCATATTTGAACTCTCAAAAACCCCAGGAAAATACCAGAAAAGGCTACAGCTTTAGCACTTTTAAGTGATAATTTTAAGCCTCAACATTTTGGACAATTGTGGCATAGCATATGTTGCAAAACATTAAAAAGTAATTTTTCACAGTCTTCAATGGGAAGTTAAATAGCATCTGAGAAAGCCACCATAATTTGGCATGTCAACTCTTAATTATTGAACTATAACCATTACAAAGCAAAGGAAAATAATGTAACATTTGGGTACACCTTACCTTTCGGGTCTCTGTCCCTGTAGTTGGGTGAAGGGCATGTAGCAGACTTTTTGTGAGTGGGACACTATATGGCCTCCTTGTGGATGCCACAACAGCTGGCCCATCTCCACAAGCACATGAGAAGTCTGAAGTTTTCACATCTGTAAGCTTCTCTAATTTTTCTTTTAGCTGATCAATAAGCATTTGCTGTTCCACCATTTTCTCGTTCTCATGAGGAAAAAAAAACAAAGCAAAACTGTTGCTGATCATGAGCTCTATATCCACCATTTCTAAATTCCTTACAAAGCTCACAAATCCTGTAAATCCCTCACTGACCCTAATTTCTTCTGCAATGCACAGGCAAATTCTGCAACAAACTGAAAATTCTATGACATATCATTAATCTATCACACACAGCCCAACTCCAGTAAATTTTAGACACATTTTTGTCCAGAAAGACCTATGCCAGTTAAGTTATATTAGCTTATCTAGGCATCTAGTAGGACGTAGTAACTGACATAGTTATCAGCCTGTGCTTGCTTTATACATGCGTTTATGGAGAAATAAAATAAGAATTCAATAAAAATGTTCAAACTGATGATTCTATGATTCTGTAAAACAAGAAACACATGGTCTGAGTTTAATTAATTAAACATGTATACAGGCTTCCTCTTCCTCTTTGAGCAGTTCCATTTTAAAGATTATTTGTATTAATAAATATAACTGTATATATGATCCCATGATGCTTTGTACAGGCCACTTCTTTTTCTTCTACCCAGCCTCAGCTTCACTGGTAATGCTAATCTGGAGAACTTACTTATCTGCTACTCATCCAGCAGTCTCTGTACATTGTTAAAAACTACAAACTTATCTTACCTAAACTGACTCATCTATAAAGCCAAGATTATAACCATTTTCAATTCCCTCTATTCCTTTCAATTCTTTTCAAAGTACCATTAAAATCTGGTCTAGTAACAACAGGAAAGTTGACTAATAGCTAGTGATAGTCAACTGAAAGTATTCAATTAAAGATATTTTGCATTCTTGTACTTTGAATAATACATTTTTATTAATTCTCTATATCTTGTTTTCTTAGACTGCAAGTTCCTTCCAAACACACATTGACAATACCTTGCAAATTGACATTTTGTTGGAATACAATACATAATAATCCTGTGTCATAGGAAATAGAATACATATATATGAATATCATATTTCTTATGATTTGTTATGATGGGATGATTCTTACGACTGGAGGGCTGCAATGGATGGCTATAAGCTCTTCAGAAGGGATAGGCAAGGAAGGAGAGATGGTGGGGTGGCTCTGTATGTTAGGGAGAGTTTTGATTGTATAGAAATCAGCGATTGTGAAGACCAAGTTGAGCGCTTATGGGTAAGGATGAGGGGGAAGGCCAATGAGGCAGATATCCTGCTAGGAGTCTGTTATAGACCACCCAACCAGGGTGAAGAGGCAGATGAAACGTTCTATAAGCGATGGGCAGAAGTCTCACAATCACTAGCCCTTGTTCTTGTAGGGGACTTCAATCTACCAGATATCTGCTGGAAGTATAACACAGCAGAGAGGAAACAGTCGAGGAGGTTCCTGGAGTGTGTGGAGGATAACTTCCTGACACAGCTGGTAATCCAGCAGGAGACAGTTAAGGACCTCTTAAACCACCTGGACACCCACAAGTCTATGGGGCCTGATGGGATCCACCCGAGAGTACAGAGGGAGCTGGCGGAGGAGCTTGCCAAGCCACTCTCCATCATTTATCAGCAGTCCT
>NW_010566678.1:0-9337 GCF_000687285.1 Phaethon lepturus
GGGGCAGCGGCGCAGGCGGCGGCGCGGGGGAACCGGGGAAACATAAAGCGCTAAAATGAAACATAAAGCGCTAGGGAAGAGGACAAGCCTGTGAAGCAATGTCTGGTTTTCAGAGGTTCGTCTCAGCCCTTCTCTCGGGGTGGGCCTGCAAACCCTTTACTGATCTCAGGTAGCATCCCACCGGTGGCTGTAAAAGTAGTTATTGTCCATGGAAACTGAGAAGATTTTCACCTTGTGAAAGTTTTGTACAGGTAAACACAAGTTCAATTAGGTTTTGCTCCTTCAAATGAAAACTTTAGGGATAATTTAAACATAGTTTACCAGCTGTTTATCAGTTCCCTGGCGGAAGACACTCTAAGGAATACATAAATCAGGCTACGCAGGTTAGGTTCTTTTTTTGTTGTAAAAGAAGTAAGATATAAGACAGAGCCAGCAGAGCAAGTCACCTTGCCTTAAAACTGCCTGTCACAGCAACATACAAGTGAAAACAAGAAACATTTCAGCTTTGTCAGCAGAAGAACCTATGCATTATCTGTTACTGGAACTAATATTTTTTTTACTCTACCTAGTGATTAAATAAAGGTGATAGCAGTAATAGAGCACTATCAGCTGAAAACAGTTTAAAAATGTAGCTTCTGCAAAACTCTCAGTCTCGATCATCAATACAGACATAACTGTTTTCAGAGAAGAGCATAGCACTTCAGCATGATGAAAATGTGAATCAGGTTTTCAGGTTCAATAGCTTCATTATTTTGCTTTCTTTTCATCACTTCTACCTATAGATCACAGCTTAGATTTTCACTCAGGCATTTTTGTGTGTGCAATGTAATACTAGTGCTTTCAAATAGACAAATGGGTTTTCTGCATACTTTCACACAGTAAGTTAAGTATCCTGCTGCAGGCCTTAATGAATTAATCAGGTTTAGTTTGTTTTATTTTGCTTTATCTTGTCATATTGGACAGAGACTGAATTTTCTAAGCTGCTAAATCTCACACTGGTATATCAGAGTGATTAAACAATTTACTTTTATATAGATATCAATGATATAGACATAGATATAAATATAGTTATAGTTATAGAGGTATATTCAGTCCACACAAACTTCCAAACTGAAATGTCATGACAACTCATCAAATATTCATGTTTTCAATAAATTCAATTATGAACACGTTTTTTGCATTATCTTTTCCCAAATATTGTTCTGCTGTGAAATATCACCAGAGCACTTTCCACAGAAAACTTGTTTTTCCTGTGGAAAGACTTTGCTCTTTCCTACCTCTGCCCAACACACAGGTAAGACCCACCGGTGTGTTCTCTTCACTTCCAGCCCTGTCTTCCCTGCTCAGTAAAGGGGAAGTCAAACTGAAACTGTCAATAATTGGAAGTCTGTGTAGAATTGTAACTATGATGTGATTGATTCTCTTATCTAATATTTCAATAAACCTCATTTAATGCAAGAAACAAGAATAAAGTTAGCTTGAGCTCATATCCTGTACTCGCAAAGAATTAATATAATTTAATTTAGCTCTATTAAATAGCTTGGCTAGTTTTTTCAATTCACTAACAATTCTATCTGAAATACACTCTGGTGATTGGCCACATGTTGTGACAAATATTTGGCAGCCCATCTGTGCCATGACCTGCAGCTCAGTCTGACAAATTTAATGGTACATGCCTAGTTGCTTCTAGTCAATTTAGACTGTTTTTCATGCCATTGCCTACAAGTCTAAACACTGCATACCATTTGTAGACAAAAACAACCCCAACAAAGCCGTCAAAGCCGAGCACATCCTTTTTAAAGACAGTCTGTGAAAGTGGTGGTCTGAGGAAAGTAAGTTTTTAGCAGGGGAAGGCAACATGGCTTTAAGCCATATTATAATGGCATTGTCTGCCTAGAGGTAGAAATCTTTTGGCAATTTCCAGTCTCTTTAGAACAGTCAGTCTGATGTGTATGACAAGGTAATTTGCATCATTTTGTAGTGATGTTGCATACAGTTTGTTTTTTTAAAGAAATAAAAGAGAGATCTTATTCCATAAGCTATTTTTTTTCCCTGAGAAGGAAAGCAGACAACTCGGCAAGCAGCACCCATATACGATGAACATAGGCTGTACACTACCAGCCTTCACACCTGCATTATGGTGGCTCAAAATCCGTAGAGTTCTAATAGCCTGGGATTGGGGGTAAAATACGGGCTCGTTCAAAATCCAAATGTTGTCCATAAGAAAACTTTCCTGTTTGTGGAAGAATTTGAAACAAAAATAATACACAGGCAAACACAAGAAATGTGAGATTTGGGATGGTTGCGTTCTCCCTTCTTTTGTTTTTGCTGGATTTTAACGGTATTTCTTTTAGTTTGCTGTGGTCACCTCTCCAGTGAGAGCAGAAGAGAGTGGTGGAATCACAGCAGTGATACAGTGCTCTCAGGAGAAGCAAACCAGTGGGGAAGCTTATTCATAGCAAAGGGTGTGAATGAGGACAGAAAGTAAACAGTATTTATGATGAGGCACTACAGAAGTCAAACATAGTGGAAATATTTGGGATTTCTGCTGACACTTCTTGGTTTTGGTTCAGCTTCAAAAGAAAAAATCTTACTAGGAAAAATAGAAACCTTGGCAGAATAAAAGAGGAAGAAATTATTTAATTGAAATCAATTTTACATCCATTAATTTAGACAGGGATTTTGAACAGCTGATATTTATATATTGCAGGTACTGCAGAACAAATGTATAATCAGTGAAGCAGTTCATCTG
This sequence comes from Phaethon lepturus, assembly GCF_000687285.1. Classification (NCBI taxonomy): domain Eukaryota; kingdom Metazoa; phylum Chordata; class Aves; order Phaethontiformes; family Phaethontidae; genus Phaethon; species Phaethon lepturus. Next base: position 2,753 of record NW_010566678.1, read on the forward strand.
TAGTTTTCAGGTATTAGAATTGTCTCACAGTGTTCACTATATTTCCACTTAGATAGCAGGAACACTTTACAAAATAGTTCTATTCTGCCACGTAACTCCAACACTGGAGGATACAAGGGATTCCTTCAGAAATCTCATAGGTATGTTTTAAAATGGGTCCTACCCTGGGCTCATCTCAGAGTCTGCACACATGCAAAGAATTTAAGCCTTTTTTACATTACTGAACTAGAAAATGTTTGTAACACATCTTACCAGTGAGAGTCCATATAAGTATTGTGAATCAAAAGACATGTGACACAACTAAACGTGCATGCAGATATTTTTTAGATATGCATGAATCGTTATGCAGCAAGATTAATTTAAAATATATACTACTTTCTTACTTGATTGCAGCCAGGAGCTGGGAAAGGAGTTGGCAGGAAGTAGGAATAGACTTTTCTCAAGAAATTTCAGGTATAAACAAATTTTTTCAGGAAAAGAGATTTTTTTGGTGTCAGATAGTCTTTGAAAATCCCTCATGCTAAACAGATTCACTGTGGTGTATACCTGACTACATACTTGCAGTTGAAAAAGAAATATAGGGAATTAGATTTTGGGTACATTGATAGTGTTATGGCAGTACTTGTCTCTTACTTTTTTGTTTTAGTCTAAGAACACAAATCCATACAGTGTAGTGGAAATTCAGCAGTCATCTTATACAACTATCAACATTAGAAAACTTTCCATGACCATGGTACAGCACAAAAAAAATAAAAATTTGCCAACGCTTTGCACAGCGTATGGATTGTCTAGTCTAAATATAGCCAGTTCTCCAATTCCACACCTTGAAGCTGTGAATAAGTGCTGAAACTTAATAACACCAGACTAGATGTAAGCTTTTGGTAGAAATAATGAACTAAATGACCTTCTTATCTTCCTTAAAATGCTGCATGAGAAAGAACTCTGTCGCAGAAACCTGCCTATGTAGGCTTTGCCCTCAATAAAGCCCTGGTGCCCTGCAGCTCCCCATTCACAGCACCTAATTTTGGAATGAAAGGATGGGAGTATTGGGACACTGCTTTCCAGCAGAGTACCAGGGACCTGGTTTTCCCAGCGTGCCTCCAGAAGCACGGGTCTTCTTGAGCATCCCTGCTGGTGCCTGGGAGACAGAGGAGTAATTTTCATGCCTTACCTATCCAGGGCAGGGCTTGTTCCTGCACAACCACGTTGCAAGTGTGACTGCCAAAACCAGCTCAGGGAGTCTGAAACGACACATGTAGAATGGAGTGTTGCCAGCCAAAGGATGGGTGGCCATGGTGAAGCTAGTTCTCACTAAAAAAGTGGAGGAGGAGCTGAGATAAGTACTGAAAACTTTGATTTCTTGTTCTTACCACTCTTAGAGGAACGGTGAGAGTTTGTCACTACTGAAGGTAAATGGGACCTCCTCACCTACCAGTAGTTATACAATCCCACCCCCAGCATCAAGCTCTAGTCTGGCTTTCCAAGGCTTTGGCTGAAACAAAACTGAAGTGTCAAAATGGCAGTGGAGCCTGCTTGCTAATTGCTGATGCTTGGCAATGCCTACTTTGCCCGTGCCCAAAGACAGCCTTGACCATTGTAGTGGTGTACAGGAGCCAAAGGACCTTCCAGGCTTTCCGCAATTCTGTCCCCTTCCATTTCTTGTGCTGTGGAGGAGCACTGCACCATTGCATGCCTTCTTGCATATAAGCATACACTTCAAAAGCCTTGACGGAAGTCTCATCAGGGTCACACAGACATGGAGACGCTGTTGTTCCTAAACATAGGTATAATAAGTTCGGAGAATCTAATTCTTTACAGTGGAAAGACTTTACAAGTGCTGACTTTCATTTATCTCTGCTTCTGTAGTTGTGTGGGGTTTTGCACTTCTCTACAAATAGCAATAGAATATCGCAGTGCAAGTATTTGCCTTAATTTTGCATCCCGCATGAACTAAGGACATTATGACATACTCAGCTCTTAATTCCAAGCTCTGGTTTCTTTAACTAGAATTTTCCAGCTGCAGTGCATTAAAAAAACCAATCAAATGTATATATTATCCTGGAAACAGAAAGATAGTGTATATATGTTTTAAACCAAAGTAAATTGTAGCTTATACGTAAGGCAACATATTAGTTACACTGAGCACCATTTTAAGCTCAGTATTTATATTTTTCAATTATTTTATAATATTATTCTGCATTAATTCCTTTTCTATATAGAAAAAATATATATATACAGCTATATTTCTGCAGTCCTTAGGATTAGTAAATGTTGAATTGTCAAAGTTGTTACAACTGATTGTTGCTGAAGTCCTAGGTGGGTGTTCTGGATAAAAAGGAGGCAAATATAGAACAGTGAGCTTCAGCTTCCTCAAGAACCATGAATTTCAAACGTTTCTTCCAGTTTTGGTGGGGGTATTAATACTTAAATATATATGTTTACTTCATTGTCTACTTGCCACTTAAGTGTCCACAGTAACCAGGACATGATAAAAAATAATACTTTGCATGTTTGGAAAAAGTAAGTAACGCTACTAAATTTTCATTGTCTCCTTTGTTATCATGTTATCAATGCATCTGTGTTTCATAATTCTACATCTAATTTAAAAAAAATATTTTTTTGCCAATCAATGTGGTAAAACCCAATGATATTTCTCCTTTTTTCAGTAATTCATCTGACCTTGCGGAGGTACCCTGTCCTGCACATCTGCAGGCCGTATGATCAGAATAGGCTATAAGAAGATAACACAGATACATTTAAAAGAGCAACAACTTTTTTTCGAAGACTAATAAAATAAAAAAATGTCTCCTATTCATAATTTAGTCTCAGACTCTGATCTCTGAACCCAGGAAGAACTTCAGTTCTTCAGATTTTCCCTTTGCTTGACTTGTCTCCTTTGAGCTCTGAGAAGACCGTAGCTAAGCTTCTCTTTTAACTCTCTCACACAGCTGGTCTCTCCCCTTCCCCTCCCGGAACAAAGATGTGCACCGTACATCTTTTAGCATCCCCTCAGCTGCTGTACACCTGACTGAATTGCACAAAGGTCTAAATGGTCAAGGTGGGATTAAACGCTTATTCTGGCTTTCCTGGATGGGAATTGTCCTCATGAAAATTCTTGCAGCACCTTCTTGTTTGGGCAACAGATAACTATTAAATTAAAATAATTGTATGAATTAGGCAGCTTGTTGTAGTCAGTGGAGCTGAGAATTTAGGGTCAAATTATCCATAGAAATGGCTCTCAGTAGACCTACATTAGGAGGGAATTTGTCTTTTGGTTTTCAAGTAATGTGATATTTCTGTGAACTTTATAATTAAAAAGGATGTAAACTTGTTACTAAATCACTCAATTGACAAGGTTGCTGTACAAATGTTAATGACTTCATCTCTCTTACCTCTTGTAGAAATACACTAATGTCTTTTTTTTTCTTGCCGTAAAACAAAGGCTCCATGAAACTGTCTCATGGTTATAGACTGCGACTTAATAAATTTGAGTACACATGGAGATAACTTGCATCCTCTAACATAATATCCATCAAGCTTCTGGTGCAAACTGCATTCTCTGTACTTGGCTTTTTAGGGATGTATTATAGCAAAGCACTAGGCAAGCTATTGAAACAACGGTCACGCCTTTGTGAGAAATTTGGCATGCCAGGATGTGAAGACTCATCTGACAACTTAATGCTGAATTCTCCATGGACTATTCTCTCCTCCTTTCTCCCAGCAGAGCTGGATCTTTCATTTTTCGGGAGATGTGGTATTTTTGTAAAATGTGTAATTAATCAGGGAACACAATGTAATTGCAATACTAATTACAGTTGCTTATTCAGGTACCAACATTTCTGCTGCAGTATCAGTTGCTTAAATATCTTTGTGACTGAGGATTTTTAATCCATATTAATCCAATTACCCAGAATCAGTCCCAAAACAGTTTGGTATGGATAGTCCCTTAAACCAAAGCAATCTACCATTAAAGTTAGTGAAGCTTCTGAGGGAAAATGAGCAATGGACACATTATTGCAAATTACAACCCAGTTGTATCTGGATTTGTGATTTTTCTTCAAGTTTTTAAAATGGGTGCTTTTAAAATATCTTTTTAATCCTTCCTTCCTTTCACTCAGGACTTGCATGTTTAATTTAAATGTTCTGGGATAACCCACCATGTTGAAATGCATGTCTGTAAAATGACCTGAGTCTGCTGGCATTATCCTATCCTGCATGATAGTTTCTGTGAAGACAATGATGGCTGACATTTTCTGAGTCTGTTATTTATCCTGTGATATTTTTCTATATGTCTGTAGATGCAGCTTGAGCTGAGGTGCTTGGAACTGATGTGAGGTTTGGCAACACTGAACCTGAAAGAAGGAAGAAGCAGTGGAATGTGGCATTAAATTCTCAGGTTGGGCACAATGTGTAAGATATTTCCAGCAAAAATCGATTGAATGTAGAAACCTGTGGTGATCATGAAACCTCTTTCCTTCCAAATCCATCCTTTGGTGGAAAGAAGCCCTCTTACATTATGTGCAAATGACTCCTTTTGGAGCACGCTTGGTGTGACACTGCCACACAGAGTAGCTCTGCCAAACCCACTACACTTAAACAGTTCCCCCTGACACCAGCATGTAGGAAAATAGGGAGCAGAAGAACCCTTAAGTGTACTTGTGACTAAAATAAAATCAAACTGCATCACTGAAAGTAGTTCTCTTGTGGATAAGACCCAGGTAGCTTTTTTCCACCAATGTGTTTCTGCAAAACTCATTTCTTGGCTTACCCACACACCATCTGCCTTGTGCTGTAGTTGCCTTATGGTTACGGAGTTCCAGCTCGCATGCTGACTGGGCAAAAAAGGAAAACAAAGGAGTTTAAAAATCAGAGTGAGGTACTCTCTGTCCAATGTATTTCTAGTCTGAACATAATACTTCTGCTTATTGGATCTGTTGCTTGGATTTTTTTTTAATTGTTGTAATGGAATGGAGCAATCCAGGAGTTTCAGGAACTCTCAGTTCTACCTGCCCTTGTTTTTACACAGCAAAAAAGAGAATATATTATTTCTTTTGTCTTACTTATTCCAACTTTTAGGGTAGGGTGGATTTTAACCCTGAGAGGGAACAAAGTCTTATGTGAATATTAAGGAGAAAAAAAATTTTGGTTAACAGACTTTGCATATTAGTGTATATTGCATATTAGTGTATATGAACCATGTAGTTCAGCTGTAATAAACAAACGGTTCTCTCAGTGGCAAGTTGTTGTTAGTGATAATAATTAGTGCTGATAATTTGAAATAATAATGTATCATGCCTTCCCTCACAGGATATGAAATTACTGTGTAATTCAACTGCTGAAATATCGCATTCCCTTGCCAGTTAAGTAAATTATGTTTTCTTTTGACCAATTTCTCAGCTACAGAACTCTTTTTTTTTTTTTTTCCCCACCAGTAGGGCAGAACTTTGATTTCCAAAGGCCCAGCACCTCTAAATAGTGTGGCTAAAAGACTGAGTTGGTCCACACCTAGAGCTTTCTGGGCCCATGGCTCGTGTGACTACCTTACATTTTTTCCGTTGTGAGTACGGTACTTCTGTATGGCAGCTCTCTGTTACCATGCAAGTCCATGCTTGTTTAACATGGGCTTTCTTCTTTTTTTCCACTAAGATATTGACCAATAATACTGAGCAATAAACAACCTTTCAGCTACCTTTCCTCTTTCCTTAAAGAAAGCTGAACTTTGAGGCTTTCTGATGAGAAGAAAACAGCTGTGACTTATTGTACTTGTCACTGACACAGGCCGCACAGAAGAGAAACTCTTCAGTCCTTTGCTGGTATTTCTGTCTGATTAGGGTTTCTGGACTTCATGTGGTGGTGGAGTCTTTTGATTTTGAAACCTGTTTATTTCCAGCAGGCAATAACCTCTTGTGGATAAGTTTGATTGACAATATTATTGTTTCAACTGTTGGACTGGTTCCATCTTAATGAATTTTTAATTGTTGTACTGATGATTTTCTCTCTTCTGGGTGTCAGTATATTCAAGCATGTGATGGTCATACAATCCTGGTTTTTTTTTGACACACATTATTGAAAGGCAACTTTATGAATCCTATTAGGAGACTTCTTAAAATATGCAGTAAACACTGATGATTTGGGTTATCATTCAAACTGTGCCTATGAAAATTGTTACACAATTATTCTTACTGATTGTTTAGAATCAATTTACAGATAAAAGGATGTTTTATAGATTTACTTGGGTGAAGCAGGAATTGAGCTCAAATTCTAGCAGTGAGAATTCTAGCAATGTAACCTGAAAGACAGACATTCTACAATGTCACTATTATTTGAATAAATATAGAAACAATGAAGAATCACAGAATCACAGAATCATTAAGGTTGGAAAAGACCTTTAAGATCATCAAGTCCAACTCCCAAGCCTCCCCGCCATGCCCAATAAACCATTTCCTGAAGCGCCACATCCACACATTTTTTGAACACTTCCAGTGATGGTGACTCCACCACCTCCCTAAGCAGCCTGTTCCACTGCTTGACCACTCTCGTGGTGAAGAAATTTGTCCCAATATCCAGTCTAAACCTCCCCTGGTG
>NW_010566679.1:0-7899 GCF_000687285.1 Phaethon lepturus
AGGGGTCTGGAGCACAAGCCTTATGGGGAGCAGCCGAGGGAACTGGGGTGGTTCAGTCTGGATGAGAGGAGGCTGAGGGGAGATCTCATCGCTCTCTACAACTACCTGAAAGGGGGTTGTGGCGATGAGGGTGTTGGTCTCCCAACTAACTAGTGACAGGACGAGAGGAAATGGCCTCAAGTTGTGCCAGGGGAGGTTTAGATTGGATATTAGGAAAAATTTTTTCATCGAGAGGGTGGTCAAGCATTGGAACAGGCTGCCCAGGGAGGTGGTGGAGTCACCATCTCTGGAAGTGATCAAAAAACGTGTGGATGTGACGCTTCAGGACATGGTTTAGGGGACATGGTGGTGCTGGATTAATGGTTGGACTTGATGATCTTGAAGGTCCTTTCCAATCTTAGTGATTCTGTGATTCTGTGAAAGCAAAAAGACCCATCTTCCCACCCAAGATCATAAATTTTCTCCTCCTTCTGGGTATATCTTGAAAAATGTTGGATAATTACAACCTAAGTGAAAGACCATACCTTGAAATAACTTTTCTTTGAACTACCTTTTTTACCCACAACCTCTCTGGCCCTCCAGGCACCTCCCACCCGTTCCAATCTCATCACCAGAAGCAAGATACCTCTTGTCCAATAAACTCTAAATGGAGATGGATCTTGCCAAAGCGCATACAAAACAGATACAGCTCTACAATGTGTCCTCATGATAAGAAGACAAAAACCATAGGTGATAGTCATGCTTAACTAAAATGCTTTTGTGGAAATTATTTGAGTGAAAACTAAATGACCATTAGTCACCAAAACTGACTAACTGGGAGAGATGATAAAAACCCGGCGGTGTCCAGTTACCCGCAAGAGACATGCATTCACAGCACTCCATTTCTGTCTCTCGGTTTCCGATTCTCAAAGGATACAACCACCTTCAAAAGGTAAAACTTGGAAGACAAATTCATAATTACTTCAAACACTAGATATCATGGACTCCATGAACATGGCTATTTTTCCAACTGAGTGGTTCCCTAACAATCATTATTTCTCCTTCTCAGCCTTGATCTCTGAAGAGCTTTTTCATATTCTTTTTCTTTCATGAGGACAACAGTTTTGCCTCCTAAAGCAACATGTCCCCGTGCTGGCCACTCAGCTCACATCAGGGTAGGAGGCACTGGGTTCACATATGTCACACCAGAAGCTCTACACTAAGAATAACCCTTGAACTAGCTCTTCAACTGAATCCTTGGCCCTGGGAATTATATTTATAAAAAACAGCAACAAAACCACCTCCATAGCCCAAGATCCTCCAAGTTAACCAAGCAGCTGGGGACAAAATTACTGACTATAGATTAGGGTGAATTTTAGATTAGATGGGCACTTTGACTCTTTGTGAACAAACTCCTTTGAGAAGCAGCAATCTGGTCCGCACTCAGTTGTCACTGGACTTTTTCTCTATGAATTGCCTGAATGCCGACTGACTTTTGCTGGTAGACTTCAGACTGACAGCTCCTTCCTTTAAACCTGTTCTTGCTATTTTCATCTGTAATACTTCTTACCGCTTAACTGCTCAAGCCATCTTGTATCCAGCCCCTACCAGTCTGTGGGTACCAACAAGTCCCTGCAGTGGCTCATGCCCATAAGGCATGTTGCTAAATCTCTGCTACCCTGCAGACAAGTCAAGGGTTATCTAGTGGCCATCTGCCATGGACTCACAACCACTCTTCCCCAGATGTCCAGCCCCAGCAAGCCCTTGGCCAACAAGATGGGATTGACACCTCAACTTCTTTTTGTTTTACTTGTTCTACTTCTTGTTTTTTTAATGGAAAAAAGGTGTATATTTTTTTCCCTATAGATCAAACTGAGAAAATGTCACATGTGGGCAATAATTCTGGTATCATACTTGATTTAAAAAAATGTTAATGACAACTGTTGTATAATGTACCAGGAATTAATTTAACAGATTAAACCAAAGAAGCCTGTGAAAACACACCCAGTTTCAAGACAATCAATTTCCTCAAAAAAATCTGGACAAGTTCTGCAATAAACTTATCAGATAGATAGACTAGAAATTTTACTCAATAAACTTATTAGATGCACAAAGTGTATGCAGTTGCCTAATCAAGTACGCAGTGTGTGGAGTAGATGATCTCTGAAGGTCCCTTTCAACCCAAACAGTTCTGTGATTGTGTGACTCCCCAGCCAAATATCCTGGGTTTATAGCCCTGTGTCTGCCATTTTGGAAAACAATGTCACGTTAGAAAAGATCTTTCGGACCCTGCGCTATAGAGAGACTTCAAGACAATTTCAGTGATCAACAGATTTGGAAAAAAAATTATGAACAAGCTTACCAGAATTAAATGGCATCATGTGCAAACCAACAGATTTGGTTTTCTGCACATGCCTTTTAAATGAACAGCTTTCACTGTATGAAGAGCAATACAAAAAGAAAAATACTCAGATTTCAGACTTTTTTCAAGAAAAAAAAGAATTGCTTTGTTCATCAGTTTATTTGATATTTTCCATGAGAAAATAAAAGTGGTAACTGTGAACATACTGTAGCCTGAAATTCAGTTTGGAAGTCAAAAAACTCCCAGGCAGGACCTCAAGAAGTTATCAGCAATGGGGATTTTTTTCAAAAGCACTAATATCAAGGCTGTGAAATTAGAAAAAGAGCACGTTGACATTACAGATGGTGTCAGAGCTGCGGGGAACCTCGGAGAAAATGGAGGAGCAAGCTCGAGATTTCTGCTGCTTCATCTCTTCAGAAGTAATTATGGTAATTTTTTTGAGAGGAGGCTATCAAAGTTAAGAGCAATAGAAGAGGGAGCCGTGCCTGGCAGAGACGGCGTACGAAGGATGCCGCGCTGGATGAAGCTGTTCGGACACGAGGTTTCTAAGTAGTCACTAATTAAATCGTCTCTGGTGTACGCTCAGCCGTCCAAACGTCCCTTCAGCTCTTTGCAGGAGGAGCTTTGGCGAAAGCCGCGCAGCAGAAACTTGAGATTTTCTGAGAAAGCGTGTGCTCCGCAAATTCATTTTGGCTGCTCCCCTACGGCCCCGTGCACCGCGATGTACCTCAGAGTTACGCCGGGGTCAAGCCCTGAGCTGCCCCCGCAGCTCCCGGGATCGAAGAGGGGCTGCAGCCGGTACGGAAACAGAAGGATGCGGCGTTGGGGCCAGGAGCTGCTCCTGCGCCCTTTCCCCATCTCCTCTGCCAGCTCCTGCAGGGGTTTTACGTTTCTACCGGGATTCCAGGCATCACGGTTACACGGAAAGTAAGGGAAAGCTGAAAAATTTCACCATTATTGAAATGAGCAGAGCTTGCTTTTAACGCAAGTATTGACTTGCGCGGTAAAAAGGAAATTTTCGCGGGATACCCGACGTCTCTCTGACAAAGGAAGACCACAAAAAGGGCATCACCCGAGCAGAAAAAACCCAAAACCAAAACAGATGTACCCACTGAGTGGGTGGAAGTCATGAGGAGGTGCAGGCGACGGAGCAGGAGGGAAACGGGATAAACCAGGGGCTCTCCGGCAGGAGCAGCGTCGCAAGTAACAGGGGAGAGGGCCGGGAGCTCAGTGCTGGCACCAGCGGGGCCTGGGGAGGTGGCTTATTTTTATATCTAAATATTCCGCGTGCTCTGGAAGGAATATCGCTGGTTTTGCTTCTGAAATAGTACTGTGACTTGTATCAAACGTAATTTGTTTCAACATTTTTGCTAAACCAGAACATACCGGTCTGTTTATTTTGGAGAGGTGGGGAGCAGGTGGCAAGGATCGGCTAAAGGCTCTTTTTCTTCCCCCGGTGGATTTGGGTCAAGTGTTTACAGATTCAGACCTGCTGTTAGAGCAGCATCCACCCAAATTTGCTGCCAGGAATGAACTCCTTAAATAACACAGGTCTCCTTGCAGGCTTAGAGGTGCCCACGAGTTTTCAGCAAGAGGACTTTCCTGGGTATTTTTGAATGCACTCCAGATTTGAAGCAGCGAAAAAAAAAAGCCCTATCGGGCTGGTAAATCATGTCCCATTGCAAAAACCATGCACTGCCGGCTGTGTCTGCATCGTGCAATATGGCAAGTGCCGGGGCAGTTGTACCTGCCCTGGTTATACTGCGGCTCAAGCTCACTTCGGGGTGATGAATTTTTCATTCGCTAGCAAAAAGATTTGGGGAAATTATTTTGCCAGAGAGTAAGAACTTCTGGCACCTGACCCTCAGAGGAAGGTTAATGTTAAAAAATTCCCGGGATCTACAGCCCTTATAGAGGCTCTTCAGCTGGAAGGAAGCAGAAACGGATTAAATGTATTATTTATGGTGAAGGCAGGGCTTTATGGTAAACCAGGAGCAGGCCAGTGCTGGGCAGCTGACAGCACTGATTAACTGGTTATACAAGCAATGAAATACCATAGCAAATATCCTGCGGTTACTGTGTACTTTTATTCTAAGAGTTAACTCCTGTTCCCTGGTAATTGGTTTTCCCCCTTCATGTCTGTGTGCTGCTGTAAAGGTCTCTGATGTTTTGTGCCTCCTTTAGGCATTTTTACCTCTGAAAATAAGTAATATAACAGGCAAATCAGAAGCTCAACCTTTCCCATCCTTCTTATTCAGCGACAAAGACTTAATAAAATGCAAAAGTGGTAGAGAACAAAGACAGGCAATGAAGTCTTTAATGAAGGTCATTTTTAATGTGAAGCTCGCATTCAATGCTTGAACACAGGCTATTTGAGTTGGAAATACAATATTTTCTGTATACAACACTCAGTGGAGGGAGATCCCAGGCTCCTGAGCTTCCCTGCCAGGACAACTCTCACCCTCGGGGCCGCTCTGCTCTGCTTCCCCAGACCTTTGCCTCGGGGGCTTCCATGCTGCCCTTCTTCTTGAAGGACAGCCCCAGAAGGGCAGGAAACTTTAAGGGAAGAGACATTGATTGTTTTTTCTTCTCCATGCCAGGACAGAATGTGTTTTTCCTAATTTTCTGACAAGAATCCAATGGCTGTCATGATCATAACAACTTGATTAGGCTGGAAGATAGAAAAAAAAAAGAAGTGCTGAAACCCGAAGCAGAGACTCTCCTGCTCCGGCCATTCCCTGCTGTGCTCGCTCCTGACAGTCATCAGTCCCCTGGAACTGAACCACAGCCTGAACGAGCCTCCCTGTCACTCTGAGCTACCATATGCCTTGTCTCGGTGACACCATTTGTTTTCTTTTACAGCTATTTTCATCTGTGGTTAAACATTCCTCTGAGATGAGACCTTCTGCCTTCATCCGCAGCCAAAACCCATCGCTGGCTCCCTGGGTGGTATATGCCTGCCTCTCTCCTGGATCCAAGTGGCTGCAGCTGCATCACTGCGGTCTTGCGTCAGCTCTCCCCCTCTCTCTTTCTCCTCTCCAGTCAGAGTTTTCCAGGAAGGTGTCTAGGAAGGCAATGCCCTTCTTCTTCCAAACCATTATCAGTAAAGCCTTGAGCGCTCACCAGATCAAAAGCCAGCGCTGGCTCACCTATGGAAAGCAGGGCTGCTGCTTGAGGAAGGGTAAAACAAGAATGAGCTGCTAACCCACCTCTGGGCCTGCTCAGATACATTTGGATGGAGTAAGAACATAGAATCATAGAACAGTTTGGCCTGGAAAGGGACCTTTAAAGGTCATCTAGTCCAACTTGTCTGGATATTTGTTTGATCCAAAACTGGATCCTTAAGGAGAGCCATTTTTGATCAAACACAGCCTGAAGGAGAAACACTATCTGGCATTTCCTTCAGTAAGACAGGACAGACTTCTCCAAACCCAGAGATTTCAGCCCACCAGCTGCCAGTGGGAAGAAAATGGACACAGCCATAGCTGCAACCCGGAGTACCTGGAAGCAGTTACTTACTCAGCACCAATGTCCCATGTCGTTACCCCTTCTCATGTATAATACATCCTCTCTTGCCGGCTGCAGTGCTGGAGAAACCAGGAGCACAAATGCCCCCCCGCATCACTGAATAGTGTTAGGTTATGTGAGTGACAGCTCATCCCTGCGGACCCGAAGGAGCGGGGAGGCACCGAGACATGCCGGGTGTCGTGGTTCAGCCCCAGCCGGCAACCAAGTCTCAGGCATCCGCTCGCTCACTCCCCCACGGCGGGATGGGGGAGAGAATGGAAAGGGTAAAAGTGAGAAAACTTGTGGGTTGAGACAAAGGCAGTTTAACAGGTAAAGCAAAAACCGCGCACGCAAGCAAAGCAAAACAAGGAATTCATTCACCACTCCCCACGGGCAGGCAGGGGTTCAGCCATCTCCAGGGAAGCAGGGCTGCATCGTGGGTAATGGTTTCTTGGGAAGACAGATGCCATCACTCTGAACATTCCTCCACCCCTTCCTTCTTCTTCATCACAACTTTATATACCAAGCATGATGTCATATGGTATGGAATATCCCTCTGGCCAGCCCGGGTCAGCTGTCCTGGCCGTGTCCCCTCCCAGCTCCCCGTGCACCCCCAGCCTTCTTGCTGGCAGGCCAGCACGAGAAGCCGAACAGTCCTTGGTGGCTTAGCAACAACCCAAAACCTCAGCATGTTACCAACATTATTTTCATACGAGCCGGCTCCACAGTAACCAGCTCCATCCGAAAACTGTAGCCGAGCTGGGCTCACAGCATGGCTGCGTTAATGTGCTATGCTGTTCCCGCGCCCAATTTTTAATCCCTACTAGTGCTGTGCTGCAGGGATTTACCACCTGGGGTCGGCACCAGCTGATTTAATTTCAGACCCTATCCTGTTTCTAACACAGAGGTGCTCTAAGAGAGCCAGAAACAGGAAGGCAAAAGCTCTGCTGTACCTGAGTGGACCCAAGGAAGGTTGTACCAAGTCTCTTCAAAACCCTTTTAATCCTTTCCCATCTCTAGCAGATGCGAGAGACGCAGCCTCGTGCCTGTTCAGGGAAGAAGGGGCTGTGCCGTGGAAGGGGTTAGGCACAAGGGAGGTTATGCTGGCCGGACTGAGATAAGACCGCTCGTGGAAGCACACAAGCAGCATGAGACAGTGCTCAAAATAACATTTCTGCTGCTGGGCTGAGGTCAAGGGAGCTTCCAGAGCCATGGAGGGGACCCCAGAGATACTTCTCGGAGCACAATGAGGCCACAGCTTTAGATGAAGAGTTTGCTCCAGCTGCAAACACTAACTCACTCCTGGGCAGAAATTACTTTCAAGAGATTTTTTAATTTGGAATCGTTCATATCAAAAAACACATTTAACTTCATAAAAATGGAAGTGGTGGCCAGTACATTATAAAGTAAACCTCAGGGTTCCTTTTAGTGCCTGTTGCTTTATGTGTGGACCGTGCTGCTTGTTGCTCTCTTGGCAGCGCAACAGGGATTGAAGGAGCCCCGGGGCACTGCAGCCCGCAGCAGCGCGTGGGTCTACCCGGCCACCCGCAGAGGCAACAGGCCCGCCAGGATGCGGGAAAGCCCCGTTCCCCTCTCACACCTTTTCAGATCATTTGAGGAGAAACCACCTACAGCAGCTGCAGCGTCTTTCCAACGTCTTCTACTATTCAATACCTCAGTGACTCAGCTTGAGCACCTCTTCTCCCCCTTTAAAGATTTATTTCTCCTTTTTCCTCCCAAGGAATGATGATTTTTTTTCTTTCTTTCTTTTTCCTACCCTTGTCTTTTTATACCACACTGTCCTCTGTGACAGCAAGACAAAGTCAGGGAATCCTCTCTCTGTCCTGGCCCGGACCTGTGAGCAGGGGAAGCATTGCCACTTTCACTGCAGCTTTTTTTGGACACGGCCTTTTCCATGTGCCTCCAACTGGGATATGAATTCGGTTTGGACACAGCTGCCTTAAATCCTTTGGAGCTCTGTGGCCAAAAGTGCTGAACTTCTTATTTAGCAGTTTTTCTGTCCAAGAATCACAGAATCACAGAATCACAGA
>NW_010566680.1:0-3660 GCF_000687285.1 Phaethon lepturus
CTTTCCAACCTAGTGATTCTGTGATTTTAGGCATTTGCAGCAAAGCTGGGAAAAAGTCTGCTGAGATACCTGCAAGTATCTCAGATTCTAAACTGTGGGCCCTTCATCTATGTGTCTGACAACAAAATGTGACCTGAAACGCAAGCACTGCTTTGAGGTTCCTTCCAGCTGTGTGCAGACAGTCTCATGAAGCTTCCAGCCAGGAGAGAAAATTCATAGGTTAAGTGTAGAACTGGGCATCTGTAGGATAACTAAATTCTCAGAGATGGCAATATTTAAGGCTGATGCAAAATTTGGAAGAGATGTAAATGCCATGCTTCAGATCTGTCTAAACTCTAGCAGTTAGAGATCCGGTTGAGTCACAGACCTGCCTAACATGACTTGCACCTTCTGAGGAAATGATGCTGGGCCATGCTGGAGACAGGATGCTGAGCTAAACCAACCTCATATTTCATCTTACATAATAACTCCTGAAAACCCTTGGGACTTTATTTTGCCTTTTTTTTAAACTTGTGGCCTGCGGTTACTTCCTGAATGTTCCTGTGTGACTTGTTTCTGGACTCCTTTTACAGCACCATGTGCCTTTTTCCCAATTTCAGTTGCTCTGTGCATTCAAAATTTAATTTTTTCGTGGCAGCATCTGTCTCTTGTCATGTGGCTGTACAGTTTCTGGAGATGTCGTACAGAAGTAAACATTCTACACTGTGTCCATTCATACAATATTACAGAAAACTAAGATATAGCTGGAGGTTTCACAGTTGAAATGACATCCTCATCCTTTGCATCTACCACATTTTATGCTCTGGAACTTGTAATCTGTGTTGATTTGTTTAACAAAAAGTAACTCAAGGATGGGCATGTGAGTAAGCCTTCAAACAGGCTTAGCACACGGAAGAGCTAGCACAGCCTTCCTTTGAAAAATAGATCCCATATAAAATTTATACCTTTTTTTTCTGAAGGAGTAAACTGTGTCTTCTGCTCTGTATTTTATATCATAAGAAAAGGTATAGCATTAGGTTTTAAGAGGGTTTTTGGTTTTTTTTTTTCAATAAAAGGTAGCAAAATGCATCATCTTAACTGCAGATCAGTAAGGAAAATGAAATATATCATGCTGTTCTAATATCTAACTGCTCCTCCCTGCTTGGATACTTCACACGACACCACAGGGAGTTTTGAAATGGTGCCTGTGGCGGTGAGTGTGGTGCGAGGGAAATCCCTGCCATGACATTTTTCTTGCACTGAAGTAAAAGTGTTCCAGAGACGTGCCCAGTCTGGCCAGTAGGCAGCACACAGATCTGGGTGTGAGAAGTGTGTTATTTCATATGAGCTACTTGGTTCAATGCGTAGTCATCTGCAGCGCAGGAAAACCCGCTGCCCCGTTTGTACTAAATCAGAGACTTTAATATTGAAAATCAAGAATTCAAAATCTGGCAGGATTTGAAGAGGACAAGAGCATGACATTATGCAAAAATTGCAGAAACCCGAGCTCCTCTACTCCCCAGCATTTCTTTGCCTGGACGATTGAATACACCTTATTAAAAAAAAATCTTTCCCTTAGACAGACACTCTTAGTTTATTTCAGGGTGATTTCTTTTAAGTACCCTTTTTGTCATGGTAGTGTCACTTCAGGTATTACTTTCATTATGAAAGAACCCTCCGAGTAAGCCTGATTTGTTTTCTATTGGTTAAACAGCGGTGTTCTTTGTACGTGTAGGATTTGGGTGTTTTCTAACACACAGGTGAGACAGTCTCTGTCAGCATAGTTTATTTTGTTTCATCCTGGAGGCAACAAAATTCATTCTGACCTACTCTGCTGAGAAGCCTTGAGTCAACCCCGCTGTAGCTGTGGGTTGGCCATCTGGAAAAACATGTAACTTTTCAACAACAATGTAATTTGCCTTTTGTCCGGTATGGTGGGTTTTTTTTGGATTAGAGCTGAGCAAACACTGAAAAAAAGCTTTCCTTGAAGCAATCTTCCTTCTCTAAGTGGCATCTTATTCCCTTAGAAATTAATAAATGGTGGAATGCTGCTAAAAACTTTTGTTAGCAGCATTTCTGTACAACTTGATTCCATAAAAGAAACCATGTCCTTTCCTTTCTCTTTCCTGTGACCTCAAAGCAGAAGTAATTCACAGACTTAACAGCTTTGGAAGAAAGACACGTTCTTGTGTTGAATCAAAATGTGGCTGCCTGACACTTACCTTGATGGAAAGGGCTGAGAAGAAATCCTTAACTCTGTGTCTCTCTGTCTTTCATGTTAAAACAAGTCATATTTAAGAAAAGAGCATCTTCTCTATGCAATAGTGCTCCATATCCGCAGAGGTGACCAGATCTGATCAAATAGAGGCACTGATATGGGACTTAAATGATTAATATTTAATTGATTAGGTGGGACATAAAACATCAGAATTGCTCCTGAGGGGATGAGGGCATTTAAATAGGAATCATTTAATTTCCTCCCTTGGCCAAAATTCAGAGCTTGACTCATTCTGTTCTTCCCAAGACTTCCGGTGCTTGTTAGCTGGACCACCACTCCATCTTAGCTTGCAAATTAAAATGTTCCTGTTAAGCAGACACCAAGTTATAATGAAGAGGCTTGCATTTCACTGGTGATTTTAGTAAATGTAAGGCTACTCTTGATGCAAAGCCCAGAACTGACCATTAAGCTGATCTGGTCTTACATCCCGTAAAATGTAGGCTGAAGAACACAAACCACTTACTTTCCCTTCAAGTCAAATACTTTTTATTTAAACTACAAATGTGACTTTTGAGAGAGACAACCAATTTTGCTTAAAGACTTCAAAGGAATGAGAAATGCATCTCTTCTCTTGGTAAACTCTTCCACTTGACCTTATTGTTAAAAAACAGGTTCTTTATTTCCAGTGAGGTTTTTTATTCTTCATTTCACTGTTATTAAAATTTATAATAGATCCACCTGCAAGACTGTTCAAAACTAAGCTATCACACATCTTTCTTAAGTTGACCAGAGGCTCTGAAAAAAACATGTCTTAGCTGGACAACACCTCCCCAGTGGAAGCTTGCAGAACAGGTTTCTCAAGATAATTTTTATCTATGGAAATGCCAAAAACCTCACTCACTTCAAAATATCCTCTAAACCCACAAACAATTCCTATTCCCTTTATGTTCTGTCCAGAAAATAGGAATAGCATTTTTTAGGCTAACAAGTAAAACATGTTTTCCTTCTATGACCTGGTGACCTGCCTAGTAGATGAGGGAAAGTCTGGACTGTCTACCTGGACTTTAGTAAAGCCTTTGACAGCGTCTCCCACAGCATTCTCCTGGAGACACTGGCGTCTCGTGGCTTAGATAGGTGAACTCTTCTCTTGGTAACGAACTGGCTGGATGGCCGAGCCCAGAGAGTCATGGTGAATGGCTGGTGGCCGGTCACAAGTGGTGTTCCCCAGGGCTCAGTTCTGGGGCCAGTCTTGTTCAATATCTTTATTGATGATCTGGATGAGGGAATTGAGTGCTCCCTCAGTAAGTTTGCAGATGACACCAAGTTGAGTGGGAGTGTTGATCTGCTGGAGGGTAGGAGGGCTCTGCAGAGGGATCTGGACAGGCTGGATCGATGGGCAGAGGTCAACTGTATAAGGCCAAGTGCCAGGTCCTTGGCACTTCGGCCACAACAACCCCATGCAA
>NW_010566681.1:0-36220 GCF_000687285.1 Phaethon lepturus
AAGAAAGAAAGAAAGAAAGAAAGAGAGAAAGGAAGAGAGAAAGGGGGGGGGAGAGGAAAAAGAGGGGGAGAGAGAGCACGCAAGAGAGAAACAGAGAAAGAGAGAAAGAGAGGAAGGGAGGGAGGAAGGGAGGGAGAAAGAGAGAAAGAAAGAGAGGGAAAGAAAGAAGGAAAGAAAGAAAGAAGGAAAGAAAGAAGGAAAGAAGGAAGGAAAGAAAGAAGAAAAGAAGGAAAGAAGGAAAGAAAGAAGGAAAGAAAGAGGGAAAGAAGGAAAGAAAGAAAGAAGGAAAGAAGGAAAGAAGGAAGGAAAGAAAGAAGGAAAGAAGGAAAGAAGGAAAGAAGGAAAGAAAGAAGAAAAGAAGGAAGGAAGGAAGGAAGGAAGGAAGGAAGGAAGGAAGGAAGGAAGGAAGGAAGGAAGGAAGGAAGGAAGGAAGGAAGGAAGGAAGGAAGGAAGGAAGGAAGGAAGGAAGGAAGGAAGGAAGGAAGGAAGGAAGGAAGGAAGGAAGGAAGGAAGGAAGGAAGGAAGGAAGGAAGGAAGGAAGGAAGGAAGGAAGGAAGGAAGATAGATTAAGGAACCAACTTCATCTACCTTAACAGAATTTAGCAGAGATGAAAACTTTTTATAGACTCATAAAAAACATTTTTAGAACCGAATCAGTGTGGCTTCACAAAACAAAGTGAAATAATTCTAAAAAGGTCAACATTTTTCTCACAGACATAGTCTACCTGAGAGTTTTCTCAAGCTGGAGACATTAATTTTCATTTTAGTAATCTCATGACCACTGGTCATGATACCCACGGCTCTGAAAAAGCAAAACATGACAGCAAGGTATGCTCCTCACTCCAACTGCCTCCAGTTCCAAGCAGACAGATAATCATGCAGATATGTTAACAGAGTGTTCACGTTTGGGGCCACGCAGGGGCCATCCTTGAAAATGCACTTGTGATTTCTTGAGTACAGAAATCAGATTTTAATAGCACCTTGAGGACTGTGCAGGGGAAGGTAACATCTCTAACCACCTAGCATTAAAGTTTACAGCTATGTTGAGCGCACTCAACTTTCAGCCTTTCTTATGCTGATATTTATGCTGCTAAAAGATTGTAAATGGAGTTCTGTTTGTATTCGATAGCGCATAGCTTTGAGCAGACAGCTAAACAAGTGGGGAGATATATATTTACATGGAACAGTGTAGTACTACTCAGATACTTATGCTCTCTCCTGAGGGCTAAACAAGGCTAGTAGTAACAGACTAGCTATGTTAGCTCACTACCCCGGCAACTTAGCTCTACTCGGGTATTGTGCTACATAAAATAAGTACATGTATGATGATTATTTGTCCAGTCTGGAACATGACGATAAAAAATTCATTTGAAGTATGTACCAAAACTAATATAATTAAGGCAATGGCAATGTTTTAGCATAAACAAATACAGGGAAGGAAGAAGTTATGATTGTATTTGATTTCCATGGGAAGGAAGAGGATGTTTAATTGCAAACTTACTATGTACTTTGTCCAAGCGTTAATGAGCTGACCTGCTGGTATGTATACAAAACAACTTTAAAGACCAAGACGGTTGAATCAAATTCTGATGTGTACTCCTCCACCCATTGTGAGAAATTGGACATGGGGAGATCAAAAAACCTCTCCTGTCCGTTATGGAGGACACTTTTTTCTAACACAGTACACCCAACACCCAAGGAGTACAACATGCTACTGTACATCTCAGAGGGTAGTTTTACAATGCTACAGATAAAACAATCATCGACTAATTTGCAACAAGCTCTAGAATTCATCAAGAGTTTAATATAATTCATATTGTTCATTTTCGTGAACATTCATTCATCTATCATTTGCAACTTTTTTATTCTGCCATTTATTAAATCTTCATAGAATGCACAGAATATATGCATGAAGCCTGTTGGTTCTGCTCTGGCACAGCAGCACTGAAAATTTTTTTAGTGCTTGTCAATACACTCAAAAAGATGAAGGGATGACCAGTCACTGAAGGATGCGAGGGAAGTTGTGAAACCCCTCCCCTCTCATGCTGACATCAGGAATTTCTGAAAAAATCTAGAAATCCATATTTTTTTTTCCATATGTTTTCATGTTTTCCATATGTAGTTCTCCCATCATAGAGTTTCCATTTAATACAGCACTATGCATTTATCTTATATAACAATCATTTCCCTAGCTTACAGTTGGGAACATAAGCCTTCGGGAACATAAGCCTTTTGAACAGAACTTATCAGCTACCTTAGCCTGTTACAAAAGTACTCCTTTCAAACATCAAGACAAGAGGAACTCCTTTTCTTACTACAAATGGATGTTCCAAACAGGCCACTGTTTGAGTTGCAGACCTGAAAACTGAAGTCCTGAAGTGTAACAGCCTGCTAATTAGGAGATACGAATTTTCTATTGTAATAGTTCTGGTTTAGCTGGTAAATTACACATTTTCGACCGAGAATGTGGGGTAGCATTGCTTCATTACTCAAAACCAACCTGATAAATCCACAACAAGATGCACTTTTGTTGATATATGCTGGACTCTAACCATAAAACTTCTCCCATGTACTAAAGTGCTTTGCTCTACGTAACCACACCAAAGTAAACAGATTCACAAGCATTAGCTGTTACATTTCTGTATCACCACAAGTAAAGCTTCAGATTGTTCTTCTGTGAAATGAGATAACATAACATTCATTATACTCATTATTGAGAATCTAGATCAAAATAATTAAAATCCTCACAATTTCACATTAATAGCTGCAATAGAACCAGCAGTACAGTTTGCATAAATATATATCAAATGAGACAAGAAATATAAAGATCTCTGTGGTATTTGCATGCTTCCAATTAGAAAAAGGGCACAGTAAAAATATTCACAGAAGAAACTACTTAAATCGTATTTACCTGGAAGCTTAATAAATCAAGCACAAGCCATACCAAATGTCGAATGTAGGGCAATGAGCGCATTAATCTAAGCAATGACTCTGTTGTCCCTTTCAGGACAGAAGTTTCAACAGTTCAGAAGCTGAACCGAGTAGTTCTGAGTAGTGCTTTTCCTCATGAAAATCAGATGCGTACACACATTTGGTTGTTATCATATGATAAAGCCAACTTACACATAAACCCAGGAGTGTAGCCAAACTTTCTACATGTAAAATTATTCATAATGTGTAAACACATGTACAGCACACTCCACGTATCTATTCATTTTGTCTTGATGACAAGACAAGGAAGTGGCAGTCGAATTTTCTAAATCTCAAGGTTTTTCCTTGAGACAGCAATACAATAGGATTCACAGCCCAAGAGCGTTATAGTCCACTGAATATTACTCTTTCAGTCTTCAAGACAATACTACTTTTCTTTGTGTACAAAACACCCAACTCTAGAGTCTATATGTTTTTCTAAAACCTTTAAAGACATCTCTTTTACTCATTTCTAATGAAGTCTTAAACTATTATCCTAGCTATGTCTGGGTATGCGTGGACTATGCATAGACTTCTCATACGTAGACTTTTACTTCCACATACAGCCCCACTGTCTTCAAAAGGGCTTAAATGGATTTGAACTACAAATCCGTATTTCTAATTGTCATTTAGCTAGATCCTTTCTCAGTCAATAGCTGCAGATGAAAAAACAACCACCTTCTGGGATGACTGGACTTAAGTAAGCAATTTCTTTTCTTTACAGATTCTTCTTCAAACACGCTTTTCAATATTTCACTTATCTCTCAAAATATTACTGGATGTACTGCCAGGTGTTCCCGAGGGGAGGTTGTACTTGTTTTAATCTGATTGAAGCACAAAATCTGTGTGCTGTTCAACCTTAGTATTATTATTCCCTTGACATGATATTTTGCATTTTGTATATGAAACATGGAATTTGAGGTTTGTTCTTTTGTTTCTTTCCTCTGTAAGTTATGTAGGGTGAGAGTCATCTCTTCAGTCAACAAAATGTTTATACTAAGAGACAAAAGGGTAAAATGAACTCTGCCTTAACTCCAAATAAATCTGTACGGATTTCATGTGTAGAAGGAGCACGGGTAGTTTCTTTCTCTTTTCCTTAGTATAATTTACTGATTCAAAAACTATGTCTGTAAAATGCCGCATACATTTATTGCACCATTTACATGATAAAAGAAGCATATGATGGAAAAACTTATGTAAGTTGCATTTTTGTGCCTGTGCACCCCATAAAATAATACGACCTATGTAGGTGGTAGTACCAACGAAATGAAATTTGAATGCATAGAATTTTTCGTTTGCCCTTTGTGGACAAATGTGTGATTGGCCCCTGAAGAATAAAGCTGTCTTATGTTAAGAGATGCAGCACTGATAAATCTTGGATTTTTAGGACGTGAAAAAGG
Source organism: Phaethon lepturus (assembly GCF_000687285.1). Classification (NCBI taxonomy): domain Eukaryota; kingdom Metazoa; phylum Chordata; class Aves; order Phaethontiformes; family Phaethontidae; genus Phaethon; species Phaethon lepturus. The sequence goes on from NW_010566681.1 coordinate 4,371, forward strand.
ACAATAACAGAATGTACCTGTGCAGGTTTTCTGAGCAAATAACAGAACGCAACAGGATGAAGCAAACAGTGTTGTTTTCATGTCCAAAATGTGAGTAAAGCTATGACTCATCTTCTTTGCAAAACAAAATAAGACTTTGAGGAGGAGTGCATGAGATGTCGTCTAGCTCTGGCTATTTATGAGTTTTTCAATCGGTTATAGCTTCTGTCTGTTATGCATAAGACCTAAACCTGCCTTGTAGGGTAAGATGCATTCTATAAAGCCATGCCTACCTTTGCAGTACACGTACTATAAAATAGCTATTATTTTTACTTAAGATAGCTGTGCATATTTTAAACAGTAAATTAACACAACGTACTGTTTAATTTTCCATCAATCAAAGGAAAATCTTAATCTTCTCTAGCACCATCCCTAAATAAGAATATTGTAGGAGTTTTTCACATGCTGGTTCATAGGTTTTTTACAATTATTTATATGAAAACAACATAGTAATTCAAAGATAAGGTACAAATTCTGTACATAAATGAATAATATATTTTCTAATGTACACTCCTTCAGTCATATTTCTGGAAGAGACAGAGAGGGGACTCTGTACATTACAGCCTGCCAATTCAGTAAAAAAGCAGAAAAGCAATAGAATAGAACGCGAAAGTCTGATTTTGAATGATAGCAACTTTTATGTACTTTTGACACTTCTTACACCACACATTTGAACGTGCAAGTGGTGGTTTTTAACACGTGGATTTTTATGCATCTATCTCCTGCAAATTTAAGAATTGGTGCTCACTGAAGTAAAAAAAAAAAAAAAAAAAGCTCCCTCAAACTTCATTTGGATTTGACAATTAATTCTGAGCTAGAAGGCTGGCACAAAAGATCAGGCCCACAAAAATAAAAGATTAAACCTCTTTTAAAGAGAACAGGTACTGTAATTCTTCAATTGTTCTTAGGTATAAAATAAACAAATTGAAGCTCTGCACTCAGAATACTTGTTCGGTTATACTGAATTTGTACTATTAGAGCAGCCAAACATAAAGATACAATATAGTTCTTAATAAGGGAATTTGACCAAAATTGTGACCAGAAGCACTGTAAGAAAAGAAAACATAAATAAATCAACAAATAAAGCAGCACTCCTATCATATAAAGTTGCAGGTGTTCTATGATCCACAAAAAAATGTACAAACCAAAGCACTCAACTCCTTTGTGGTATGTAGGATAGAATTACATGTAAAACAGATACTAAAGCAATACTTTGTTAGACTCAAGGGTAAGACTGAGTGATTACTCATTACTTAATGCAGAGCACATGTACCTCAGACCAGTGGCTGGATTCCCTAATATTAATTGTACATTTATAAATGCTCCTGTTTATCCTGATTTCTTAAATGATCAAGAAAAAACCCTCTTGAAGACTATATTGTATCTATCTGCATATTTTATGGCTATGGGTTGCTCCTAAGTAAGTGTTGTAGAAGGCCACTCTGACCGTTATCTGAGCCTTGAACCACCCATGTTCACCCTCTTCAAAGCTTTTATGTCACTCACTGAAATTCTCTGTATTTTGGCTTCTGCATGAAGAACACCTCCAAGGTTCATTAGACAAATACTTTAATACAACTACTCTAGAATTATTTAGGTTTTTTAAAAAAAATTATAACAAAAGCATAATTATTTACAAGTTAACCCGTTTTGAAAGAAAAACTTTATGGACAGTATCTATCTCTAAAAACCTAATAAAGTGAAAGAAGACAATATCCTTTGTGAACAATGATTATATAATGCCAAAAAATAATTCAAAATCATGAAAATTACTTAGAAATAGTAATGATGTTGACATGAGTTAGACAATAAAGTTGTACTTATGCCTCTTCCATAATTACATAAGGAAAAAATAACTTACAGCTACATATTTTACATACACCATATATCTACAAGTCTTTATGAAGAAGATATGCATAACTATACCGTACTTTAGGAAAATGATTTCTTTTATATGTTAACAGAGAAAAGTGCTCGTTTATTTGCTCTAATATACCATACATACCTGCTCTGATGTGAAATAATGTAATATTACTCCACCATTTGCTGCCAAGTAACTACAAAACCATTGTTAATTGCCAATAAAGCACTTGAAATAAAGTGCTTATTTAAGCAAAGCAAAGATGGCTCTAAGGCATGTTTGCATCATGGGACTGACATAAAATGGCTACTGTACAATCCAAGACAGAGTCTTTATCCTTATAAACTACAAAGAAAGATATATTTTATTAATAAACCACTACCTAAAATAGTATTATGATGTGCATTCTAGGATATTACAATTCACAGAAGAATGCAACATACAGTTAAATTTAAATATAATACCTGGTTATAGATTTTTGTTTCTTCTGGATATCAATGCTGAGTAGCTGAATGTGAAAAATACGCACCATTTCGGAAGTATGGTGTTTATTTTACAAATAGGTTGATGTACCCAGGACAGGAAACATGAAGCAGAGGTATTAAGTCTTTCAAGGTGTACATTAGCTCTTTCATCCTGGAGCATACTTCCACTCCAGTATGAGTTGATTGGTATGTGTCAAGTTGATTGACACATTTAATCTCTCCATTTTTGCAGTTTCTTGGTTTTAGTAGATTCCACTGTACTTACTCTTTCATCCTAATGATGAATTTTTCATGATCTTTATTTATCATATGAGTGTATCAATAACATTAAGTATACACCTGACTATTTTTAACTCCATGCCTGACACGGAAGCCTAAGTCTTCCAGTGAAGGCAATGACTTAGGCTTCAGGTGACCTGGACCCATTCTCTCATACTGCATCAAACTTTTCTTGTAATTTTAGGCAAGCCTTTCATGTCTCTGTTCGACAAAGAGCTTAAGAACATACATTCATTTTTCATTTTTTCATTTTTCATTTTCATCATACAAAACTTTTAGGCTCAAGAGCTTTGCAAATTGGTTGTTGGTTACAGGTGTCTAACATGCCTCTAGCAGAAAGACAGTCACTACAGGAAAACCTACAGTCTACATATCACAGAATCACAGAATCATTAAGGTTGGAAAAGACCTTTAAGATCATCAGGTCCAACCATCAGCCCAACACCATCATGCCCACTAAACCCTGTCCCCAAGTGCCACGTCCACACTTTTTTTGAACACTTCTAGTGATGGTGACTCCACCACCTCCCTGGGCAGCCTGTTCCAATGCTTGACCACTCTCTCAGTAAAGAATTTTTTCCTAATATCTAGTCTAAACCTCCCCTGGCGCAACTTGAGGCCATTTCCTCTCGTTCTATCACTAGTTACTTGGGAGAAGAGGCCAACACCCACCTCACCACAACCCCCTTTCAGGTAGTTGTAGAGAGCGATAAGGTCTCCCCTCAGCCTCCTCTTCTCCAGACTAAACAACCAGTTCCCTCAGCCGCTCCTCATAAGACTTGTGCTCCAGACCCCTCACCAGCTTCGCTGCCCTTCTCTGGACACGCTCCAGCACCTCAATGTCCTTTTTGTAGTGTGGGGCTGAACATAGCATTCGAGATCCACCTCCAAAGCAGCAATTTCTCATGTTGAGGCTAAATTTTGTTAGTACTTCCATTTTCAGCGGCCAAGGAATATGAGACTATTGCCTCCAAAATAAAACAATTTTATCAAGATGGACTGACAACATCCTCCAGAATAGTCTCACAACTGAAGTACTCTCCTGAAATTGAAAAGATGTTGGCTAGAATTTTCTTAAATGGAAACCAGACTTGAATGTTAGGTAATGTTCTGATCATTCAGCAAGTGCCTAAAAAGGAAGTGTGGTGTCACCGAACACAACCAACAGTGTGACACCCTATCGACCAGGTAACCTCTAAAAATGTAGAGCAGTCCAGACCTATCAATTGACCTCATGTCGTTTACTTAATAGACCCTAAGGAGAGCAAGATATCCAGCACAATCAAGACTGGGGCATTTCTGACCGTGCTAAGAAACAGAACATTAGCACTCTGAATCAATTAGGAAAAGAAATGTAAGGACCTTCACTATCATGCAGCAGCTCTCTGAGGTTTTTATTACTGACATTTACATATAAGCTTATAGTTATTATCATGTATGTATAAAGCCTATATATCAAGAATACACATGAAGCTTATACTCCTTTCAGTATCAAACTTTATTGTAGTGAATTGAGGGATGATGAGAACTGGCAAAATACATGTCTCTGATGCAAACAGCAATCAAGACGGTTTTCTCCAGCCATGAAAAGCTCTCCATTTAAGTGCCTCTATATGATCAGTTTTGTTATGTTTATATTGTCTGTTAAGGGAATTCAGTGATGAATGGAACTGTTGCAGAATATACTGTCTATCGTCGGCCTCTTTCCTCTTTCAGTCTTCAGTGTGAGAGAGTATGCATGCTTCTCAATGGCAAGGTCTTTACCACTGTATTATTGTTGCCCTTTAAAACTGACTTTTGCACAAGCCAATGTCAAAACGTATTTAATCTATCTGCATTTTTAAGCATTTTTTGCTGTGGCACTGCCCCCAGCATGGTGTACAAAGATTAAAAAACAACAGGCAGGCTACCTGCAGGTAGACAGTGGAATCTATGTGCTGTGAGTGCTGTGATACCATGAAGTTTTTCTGGAACAATCAAGGGAGACAGAAAAAAATTAGTCTCTGCACAAAGCTTTCCAAAATGAGAGTGGTAGTGGGGAATCCCAAATTTCAAAATAATTTTCTTCTTGTGTTTTAATTTATGTATTGACTTATTTTCCCATATTCAAAAAAGCATCAAAGATTTATTTATACTAATATCCTGAACTCAAAGGAAAAAAGTGTCATTTCTGAAACATTCTTTCTCACTCTCTCAAAAAGAAAAAAAAAAAACCCAAACACAAAAACCAGATTTTTAAATGCAAATTTCTTATTTGGTCTAGCACACTCATTCAAGACTTACAGATGCATATATATTGCAGAGCAAACAATAACAAAAATTTAAAAGAGAAAAAGCCAGTATTTCAGATGAGGAGAATTTTTAGTCATATGAGAAACCATAAAACATTAAATTCAATGTTTCAGACTTTGCAGAAATTTTCCCCTTTGTCTTCAGTATAAACTTGGCAATTTCAATGTCAATCACATTTTTAACTGAGAGTGAATGGAGCCTAGTAACAGTGTTAATTTGTTGATTATATGATAGCAACAGTCTCTCTGCAGTTCATCTCACATTATTACTCTCTAGGAAAATAAATTTATCTTTTTGATTATTCTGAATTAAACAGATTCCATCTTCAGTTGGCCACAATGTCCAACTTCTTTTACGGGAAAAAAATGACAACTTGATTTAGAAAATCTGAAATCATGATGTAGCAATAACCTCTTCCTTTTACTTGTTGCAAATGAAAGAATCAATCTATAAAAGACCCAATATTCATCCTGAAATACAAGGATTTACTGGAAAAATTAAAATCAGTGCTGGCTTTGGTGTTACACATCACTTAGCTGAAATCATATATGCAATGTCCACACATTCAGCACTAGCCAGCAATTGTCTGTATTTTGCAGCACGAGCAAGTGTTTGTTAAAAGACACAGAAAAAGGAGCAGATTAGCACAGTTTCTGTGCCAAAGTAGAGTTAACTCATAAAAAAGAAAAAGTTGCGGTAAACAAAACAGGAAAGCATTCTGGGGGATTAGCACGGCATGCATAATATTTTTTGATGCCTCGGTTGTGTTTGTCATTTGTTCTGCCTTCTGTATCATCATATTTCTCTTATTAATACTGTCTTTTATTTTTCCAATATTTTAATATCTGTGCTCACACTCCGGGTATCGCAGGAGGACTCAGCTGAGATTTCAGATGAAATGTTTGGCATCACAGCAGAACAAGGTCACCTTTTAGCCTCATGACTAGAGGTTTTGATTCACCCTCGTTGACCCTGCCTGTACTAAGTTCTGAGTTAAGTCATGTAAGGAGGTGGGAAGGATTACGCAAGAAAATGTGGGCTGGCTCAGTAACGTGTATAGCCATATGCACCTCTTCCCTAAGAGGCACCCGGCTCTGTGCTCTCAGGGTTTGCTTCTCTCTGTGGTCTTCAGTTGCCTCTTCCTTTCTGTTCTTTTCTAGTCAAGCCAGAGAAAATTTCTGTGCTTTCACACACGTAATTAAAGTAACTTTCTTTTGTACAGTATAGATCAGTCACAGGTATTTTAAAAAACTATTTGTGGCTTGCTGTCACCCTACAGCACTTTTTCCGATAGCCATTCTCTCCTCAGCTGACCAGCGCAGAATGCCACAGCATTTCTGGAGAAGAACTGCCACGCCAGACAGCTTTCAACTGTGAAATCATTCAACAGATTTAGGAAACAATGTAGATCTGGGCCAAACTGCTGGGTTTTATTTGATAGAATTTATCAACACAGAATTTCACAGAAATTTAACACCTTCTTCATCAAGTGGTCTGATTAAATTCTAGTTTTAAGAGCAAATATAAAATAATTTCTATTCTCTGCAACCATTCTCTTACTCTTTATCTTGTTTCCTGGCATCCAGCATACACAGAGTTGCATGGGCTTGATCCCCTTTTCCAAAATACTGCTGGCCAACTGAGTAGTTTGAGCGCAGCAAAGATCAGCTACAATGAAGAAAACACAGCAGCAGAATTGTTTTCTATCTTAGAACAACCAGATCCTGAATCAAATTAGAGTCAAATTAGAGGGAAAGGACAGACTAGTTTATAACTAGGCTCACAGGATAGGAATATCTACCATAAACTTCCCCCCCCCCTCAATTTCAGAGGTCTTATACATAGGAGGGGGGAAAAAAGAGGGGGAAAAAACCAGTCTTATTATTGGAACAATATGGGAAACTTTTTCAGATTCCTTTAACAGCAGTTTCCAACAATTAAATCTATATGAAACTGGGGCTTTACGTTTGGTTTTCCTCCAACATGTCTCTGAGACAAAAGTCATATGGAATGTTAATGTTGAAGCCGAAGTAGTGGCAGAAAAATGTATTGATTGAAACCGGTAAACAAACAAAATCAGTATGATTCTAAAACCCTAGGAATCAATTCTCCACACTCATGTTCTATTTGAAGAATGTCTGTTTCACCTGTACATGCAAATAAAAAAAGCTGCTCTAGAAAAAAGAATTGCTCTCAACAGTTAAGCTTTAAAGGAGGACTCAGAAATGATGATTTTTAAAATTGACCACTTATTTAATGAATCTCAATTTCTGAGTAATCAGCTTATGTCATGACAAAAAAAAAAAAAAGACTCATTTTCAGAAACTGTAGGAAATTTACACTGTGCGAAGTAACACAGTACAGTTAGGGTATAAGGCAATAAGAACCTGGTTCCGTGTATGCAAGGCACTGACCAAGTTTCTTAGACAGAAACTAACAAAATTCAATGTATTTTGAAAGCAAACACATCTGCATCTGTATAGCTCCCACCATCATCTGATCCCAAACATTACAGGAGCTTTAGACTAAAGAAGACTTTTGAGTGTTTACGGGTTGAATATCCAGATTTCAGATTAATGCACAGCATATTTCTGCCTGAGATTTTCCAGGTAGAAATACGAGGATCTGTTTTATAGGACAAAGCAGCAGTGAGTCTCAGGTACTGAGGTGCAGGAGACCACTGTGCATCCACAACAGACATAGCTGAGATTTCTGGATAATCTGAATGAACTAAGCCACAACCCAATTGCAACGAAATATATACATGAGCCCTTCTTCTGTCTATTACAATAGTTTGGATAATATTTGTGCATTTCATATTATCTGTGTTTTAACTTGCTTTTGGCAATCCCTTTTTCCATCATTAATCTTTTCTTCATCACTTTGTCATAAAAAAAAAAAATAGCATTTAGAAATAATTATTTTTGCACTTATACCTGTTTAAATTCCTTATGGTTTCTTTTTATGAAAAGACGAAATAAGTTTATTTAGAAATTACCTATTAATTGAGAATTCATCAAGCAGCAGTGCTGTCCACTTCACTTTCCAATTTCAAAACTAAAATTATCTTTCTATGGAAATATATGACATTTCACCTTGATAATGCAGATGAAGAATAGAATCAGAGTATTTCATACCCAAGACACTGATTTACATGTAGCAAAACCAATTTAAGCATTTCACATATGATATGTAGTATTTTATGAAATGTGAGCAACAAGGCAAATAAAGCACAGTAACAAACATTAGAAATTATGTCAAAAGGAATAAAAGCAAACCCAAACCAGTCTTATTTTAGCTTTATTCCACAAACTGCACTTCAGAAATAACCCTACATTTTACAAAACTCGTTGCAGGACTTAAACTACAAACCTTTTGCTACTACCCGACAGAGATAATTAATGATCCATCAAAAATGACAAGGAAGTAAATTTTATACTAATAGAATAACGTACTGAACCACTCTCAGCTGGCTGAATCCAGATAAATGAACCAAGTCATGCCATACTATGTCAAGGCTTAAGCACAATTTTCCTACTTGCGTGGTATGCTTGTGACAAATACAGCCCGAGGTTTCCAACAACAGACATGCTGTTATTATGGCAACTGCACAGGGGAATAAAAGAAACCTTGTGAAAATCACACGTGACAAAAGTTGAAAGGAAAGTCACAGTAAATACTTGCTTCCCTGAAGCTGGGCCTACTGCTATTCTTTCAAGTATTTCCATGACTGTTTTTTAGTCTGTACATTACACTAATTCTGCAATAAAATATTTTTTATTAGTATTACAGGTATGCACATGATATTAGATACTGAAATGAGAATTTTGTAAAGCAGACATTAGGCTAGAAGAATGTATTGATATTTGGTTGTTATATCATCCGGTTATTAATATATAGATCTGTGAATTTGATGGAAGAAAGAGAACTCAAGGTGAAAATAAAAAAAAAGAAAGAACAGGAGTTTAAAAGATGAAATTCAGCATAAAAAATTTAGAGGAAATGTGCTGATATAGCCTCTAACTTTGGGGCAACATTAAAGTAATGCAAAGTAATTTTTATAACTTGTAATGCTGTCAGATTTTTCCATCCCAGAAATACTGTCTATCTGGAAATCTGGCACTTCTAATGTTGGATAAACCTTTTCAGTTCTGAGTAGGCGGAATCATGTTTGTGCTGTTCACACTGTGCAACAAAAGAGACGATCAAGAAGTGGCTAAATGTCAGGAGCGAGGCACTTCTGACTCATGTTACAGGTTCAGAAAAATCCTCCTTCCGGTTCATTACAGATCCAACATATTTCAGAAATTGTGGTACTCACTATGAATAAATAAACAAGCAATGCTCTGAAAGCAAGTTCAAACAATGTCCATATAAGAAATGAGGAAATAGTGGAAATAAGCCTTCGCGTGAAAGTACATCTCTCTCTTACCTGCCGTTTTGAGATACCACATTGAGATACCTCAGAGGCTAAGATCTAGCTCACCAGTTAAAATTACCCCCAGACTCATCAGCAATGATTTTTTTGTCTGATGCCCTGTATATGTGGCCATCAGTATGCAGACATCAGGATAGCCTGTAGTTTATGTGGACATTTCATGTCTCATATAAAAAGCCAATACACCTATCTCTTCATGACACTGGCTTCTACTACCAGGTACCCACACACTGGGCTGTGTGGCATCTGGAAAAACAGCTTTAGTGGTATCTTGGTCGGATAAGGACAACGTGAATGTGTGTATTTAGACAAAGGAAGAGAAAGAAAGGTGAGAGAGAAACAAAATGTGCAAGAAAGAGGGAGGGAGAGAAACATGCATAGTGATACCTGAGAGAGAGGAAAATTAATTTTTCTTCATTGAGTATCAGCAGACAAGGAAAAACAGTTTCACCTTCTTCACTATTATGGTTAGCAGCAAAGGAGAGATGAGGAATTTGTATTTAGCTAAAGACCTACATTTCCCTGGTTACATAAGGAAATTAATGCATACCTACTTTCCTATGAACTTAAGGTTAAATTACCCTTCAGATACCCTTCTGTTAGAAATTAAATGCTTCTTGAGAATAGACATCAACAGTTACCAGTCTTTAGAAGCAATTTGGTGGCTCAGCTGATAGGACAGTTGCAATAACTAATAATGCTGTATTTCTGTCACTGATATATTTCATTGCAATATGTATAATACCTCTATTTGTGAAGGATTTCCTTCTGTAATTTCTCTTCAAGACTTCTCTTTCAACTCTACAATACCCAGCAAATCATCAGCCTTACGATATGATTTGATTACACACAGGGCTAGCACTATTTTCCTTAGTTTATATCTGCTGCTTGAATTACAGTAACTTTTATTTTGGAACTAATTACATTTTCCCATATTAGCACATCTCAAACTCCCTCTGCTTTGTCAGTCTGTTTAACCAGCATTGTACAAGCATACTGGGCTCTTGAGCCTAAAATTATGTATATTTGCATGCCATTTTCTTCTCTTACGGCTATTGCATGAGTAATTCAGCTGCACTATGCAGCCAGATGTTAGTACATACTGTTGATCTAGATCATTCTTGCCAAGTCAGAAATTAATATCATGGGATCATTTTGAACAAATAAAAGTACTTACTGAGGGACAGAAAACAATGTGTCTTATGTGAAGGATGCAATGCATCCCACCAGGCTTTTTTATAGACTGTAATTAACTCTTTAATCTTTTCATACATTATAGAAAATCTTCCTCGTAAGTCAGAGACTAATTACTAAGCAAAAAATGTTAACGTTTGTTCCAATGGTGTATTTCATACTGATTGATACAAATTAGTTTCCTAATAATATGTGAAGAGAGTTCTTTACTAAAGCAAAAATTCCTACTCTATGGAGTTACATTCCTTTTTTCTTATTTCTATTTTCTTATTTCCAAGTTAAAAATTAATCATTTGGAATTTAAAATTGAGGATGTAATTTTATGTATTACAGTGATACTAAAACTCAATTCATATTCTCTGAAAATTCTTACCAAAAATAAAGAATGAATTCAAGCCAGTTAAGATACAGAAATAGACACTCTAAAACACTTAGATGGTTGTTTCAATATACCAGTATTTCAGTACAGTGATGGTCTGCATGAGGCTAGTGATTTAAAGTGTCTGTAATGCCATGTTTGGTTAAAATACTTTTTAAAGATTCCTGATTTGTTGCTAAGTGGGATTTCTTCCCCTTTCTCCATTTTTCTTTATTTCACTATTCAATATCGCTATTTTGAGTGCCTGTTTTGTAGGGATGAAGGTGCGTAAAATGAAAAATTGCTTCCTCCTCACACTGTGCTTAGTCTTCCGATTTGCAGAAGGTGTAATTTTGCTCTCATTCGAACAGATCTTGTCAAATCTTGACTTCTGCTGTTAAGATGAGTGGTTGTTATAAAACCGTCTGCGGGGGAGGGGGATGGCTTTCCGTCTCACAGCTTAAAGTTTTCTGCATTTGAGTAGCTAAGCTCAGATAACCATGCCCAAAAAGAGCTGATTCTCCTCCTTGGAGCCCCACCTCAAATGTCTTAATCCACCAAACACCAAAAGGAATGGGGTTTTGGCAGCCTGTCATGGAGCCTTCTTCACATTGTATAGTCAGGTGCATCATATTCTCTTCATCCCAGAGACCTCCTCAGTCCTTTTGGGTTTCTACTGCATGTTTCAAGGTCTCACCTCACTTCATGCCTGCTATCATTCCCTCTGTGTAAAGGGACAAAACCTAAGGGCCTCAAAAAGACTTTCTTTCCCACAGATCAACTGTTCTAGTCTTGCTTTTCTACCTCCTTCTCTTGACCTAGTGCACTGTCAGTGCAGATTGCTTGAGTTGCACACCACCATCAGGCCACCAGCTGAAGTTACAATGACCTCAGGCTGAACTAACATCAACCTTCCATTTACGATGTAGATTAAGTTTTTCTCCTCCTGGCGCCCTAATGCGGATGTCTTCAGGCAAAGGCTAGCCAGCAGCATAGGCATGAGCGCAAGTTACGTCCCACGTCTTCTGGGAGCGCTAGCTGCTGCGTAGGGCCTGCCAGGGCCTTCCCTCGACCAGCAGCCCGGGCACCCTGGCTGCCCCAGCATGTCCCCATGCCCGCATTCCCAAGGAAGTGCAGGCTGCAAAACTAACACAAAGACCAAGCCAAAAACATTCACACTATGTTATCTGAGTACCCCTTGTCGCAATATCCATCTCTACCATACCCTTCTTTCACAAATACCTGAGGTTTACTGTCAACCAGGGCAAGCGCTTCAGCTTTAATGAATCTGGTAGCAATGAGGGAGAATGGAAAAAATGAATTAACACTTCATACAGCCACCACAGATAGCTGCCCAGAATAAAGTGGGATACATAAGAAGGCTCTTCCCAAGCAATCTAAAGATGATGTAATGACATCAATCACATATTCTTGCTGCCCTATGTCTGTGACACTGTAAAAACTCAATGATGTAGAGAAGTATAGTAGGTAAACAACTACTTGCTATTTCTCACAATACAATGATGAGGAGCTACTCAAAGAAATGATCAGGTAGATTCTTTAACGATGCATGTTTTTTAAGGCAAATCCACAAAGAGTGAGTTGTATCCCATTCTACTTCCCTAAATAAACTTTGAACCTTGATGGAAACCCAGGGGGGAAAACAAACAAAAAACCACTACCATTCCCTTAGAAATCCTACTCATCAGGATTAGGAAAAGGATGTCACCATTCCTTTCTCTCAGAACAAACATTAAAGCGTTTTTTTCTTAGTATTTTATCCTTCTCCCACAGGTCTAGATTTCAGAAGAGACTGTGTGGACTACCACATTTTACACTCACTGTCAAGAGTATTTCCTGAACATATTGCAAAATTAACCATTTTGAAAAAGGGAGAGTAATTATTATTCCCAAATGTGGGAGTTAGTCCTTGGAGACAGTGATGAGAGCTCTCTTGACGGAAGGCAATGGTAAATTTAATGAAATATAAAATAGTCTGTTAACTACTAAGCATTCTAAACCAGTATTTACCAGGAAAGCACTAATTTCTTTCAACAATATTTCCTTTAACAAACCTCAGTAAACAATCTCATTCTCTCTCCTAACAAGGACTGTACGCTTCTCTCTAGAAAAAGACTTTTCAGCGATTCAGTGGCACAAACACACTATTTTTTCTGCATGGGAGCTAGAAAGCCCAATACTTAATTCTAGACAGGCGAACAACTGCGAAGTGCACCTTCCCCTTTTGATTCATGATTGCAGCTCAGCTGCACGATGGCTCAAGAGCGTAACTACTGATGTCAGGCTGATCTCATGAAAAGGAGGGGGATGTACAGGATAGCTGGCCAGCAGCAGATGGGGATACGCTGTTCCATCTCGCAGGTTGGTAGAGCTCCTGTTGCAGCACATGCTGTCCAGGAGGAATTCTAACTCTAATGCAGCATTGCTCTTCCAAAGGAGGCCTGGCTTTAAGCCACCATCAAGTCCTACAATTCAAAGAACTTCTTAAATTGTCTATCTGCTCCTTAAAGAGTCCAGTCATTCATAGTTCAGATCAGTTGTTTGCACTGGAAATTAATTAGTCAGTTCTTTAACTTCATTTTTGTTTAAGACAAGGTGAAAGCATGCTGTAACCTGCTCCGGTTTTGTGAACAGAACTTGATATACCTGTTGACAGCTCAAGATTTCTTGTCCTTGAAGGAGAAAATTCTTTGCTTTTCTCATCACACGATAAACACAAAAAGGTCTTCATCAGTCCCAGTCACCACAAGGATTATTGCTTTCACTCATTCTGCTTTACAGTAGCATTGGCTTTGACCATCAATTGACTTCTAAAATAGTGAAGTTGCATTAAAATTAGACCATTGTTATTGAAATTTACAACAAACTGAATTTATCTTTTATTCATCCTCTTAACTTTGTATTGACACCTAGAGTTTAATTTTGTTCTTTTCATATTTCAAATTAAATATTACTTGAAAACAAAAAAGTAAAACTCATTTGAAAATTTGTAGAAACAGAAAAGAAGATACCAGTTCATTTTGACCTTCCAAGTGGAAAGAAATTAATAAATTAAACATTTATGCCATTTCTCATTATCCAGGTGACTGGACACAATTGTAGGGAGCTCATTCCACTATGCAAACTCACCTTGATCCAACCAGTCATTGTGTGTCAATAAAAAGAATTATCATCTCATCTCCTTAAAATAGAGATATTGCCTATTATGGATAAAGTTAGCTATAACATGTCATACACAGAATACCAGAGGACTGTATTAATTTGTAGTGCTAGATTCACACCACGGTTTAAATTACAAGGCACTAATATAAACTAATGGAAAAGCTGAACCAATACCTGAATATACAAAATGTAACAAGCATGTTTAAGAGTATTACAAAATAGGATTTGGCTGAGAAACAGTGCTTCTTTGCATTATCATCTGTGTCACCATGTACAAAAAGTGTTATCACTTCACAGGGTATGACAAGACACCTTGAGCTCATACTTCGCAGATTATTAGAAATTTTATGCAAAAGACGCCTGTACAATCCCATAGAGAACATAACTGTTCAGTAAGACATTTTTTCTTTATGCCTTTTTTCTCTTTTAAAATGACTTTCAAGTAAAAAAGTTATATATTAACAGTCATGTATAAACACAACTCTGTAGTAAATCGTTTTTAAACACACACGTTATGAATTAGAAAAATGGATATAGTCTAACATTCATTAAATGCTATTTTTGTATTTTGTATTTCCTTTTTTTTTTCCAAACTGAAGGATCAGTTAACAGAAATGCATATACAGTCTGACCCTTTTGAAATGCCTACCGACTTCAGAGAAAATCTGTCTAAGAACAGGAATGTGTGTTTTACAGCTTCTTCCTCATTATCAACAAAATTTCAGTATTCAAACTAAAGGAGCAATTCTTGTGAATGCTTACACACAGCATTTTAGTACTTGTGCATGTTCTTACTACACCCTACAGCATTATGTTCCACTCTGATGAGCCTCTTAAAGGGAGTCTTGATGAAAAAAACACACGACTTTGCATAATGTGCTCTATAAAAAACAACAGGATACTCAGAGTACTCATACAAATAAAATTAATATTCAGACTAAATGCTTACAGATGTGAGCCTTTATACAAATGCAGTGAGCTAGAATTGAGTTTACCTTACTCCCTTAGCTACTAATTCACCCTCACCACAAGCCAGAACATAAATCCGATACAGTTCAACCCAAAAAAAGGAGTTAAACTTGCTGAATAAAATATTGCCATTTTTACATCTTCTCTTTCTCTGCAAAGTCACAGCCTACCCTTTTCCTTTTTCATGGGCTCTCTGTTCTTAAGCTTGAGGCCTACAGTTAAAGGTGCATCATCAGCTTATCAACTATCATTTTTTTTAACTTATTATTGAAATAGTAGTATTGTTCTAACCTACTATTGTTTCTCTAGTTTCTTCATGCACCAATTATTGTTACTGTTTTAGACACAACATGTGCTATAAAATATCCATGTAAATCAGAGTTCAAAATCTAATGCAAAAAGACAAATATAAGTATACATTTATAATTTTCATTATATACCACCATATATGGTATATAGCTTTTCTATCAGCACGTCATATACACTGAGATTTTGGTGATTACAAGAATGCATGAATTATGATTTACTCTTGCTAAACATATGAAATTAATTTGCTGCAGTATAATGAAAGAATAGAATTTTAACTGGGACTCTGATGATGGAGATAGTTGAGCGTTTTGTCAGTTTTCAGGATCTTCAGGACCAAACATCACGTATGGCAATTTGATGACCATGAGGTTGATGACCAGTTCCATTTGTCATCTCCAAGAAGTTGACTCCATCAGTTTTGTATTGTTTTGAATCACCAGATGGCACTTTTCCCTGCTCTAAAGGCTTGCCATCTGAGCGTGTAGGAGTTAGATCTGGGAGAAACACTGCCAGCTGAACTGAGATGCTGTATAGATGTTGAGTGCTTTACCAGTAAAGAAACACTTGTCTTGCTTCACTCTCTCTCTTTGGCTGAAAATATTCTTTCTCAAATTAGTTGCTGTAGACAAGCTATGTCTACAGAAGTGGAAAAAAAAGAATTTTTAAAACCCACTTTTGTCAACACATATGCGCTGCACAGGGACATTTTTTAAAGGCATTCTTTCACATTCCCCACAAGACTATATTTAAAGCTGCAGTGATAACTTGAATAAAATAATATTGACAAAACAAATAAAACTGTGTTAAAAAGTTTGTCTACTTCTAATTACCATTATAATTTTCCTGCTTCTATTCTGGTTATGTTCTTCAAGTAATTTCTCTCTTTTATTTCCATGTGCAACCCACAGGAAGAAAAAAAGAACAGAAAAGTATGCAGTCATGGCAAGAGCTCTCAGTGAAGTACAATCATGATTCATTATTATCACACACTAATGGAATATCTCAGTGGAAACACCGTAAAGCAATGTTTAAACAGCATGCAGTGATTGTTTTATAATGTCTGTAACTACACTGCACACACATCTTTCACTCTCCTGCTTTCTTCTGTTATGTGGGTCAAGCACAGTGCTTCCTTTCTCTGTGACTTTGGGGAGAAGAGACAGGCTGATATGCGGGGGTTTTTTCCCTCGATTTCTTTCCATCTTCTAACTGTTTAAGGGGATAAGGAGTTGTACTTGTAAATCAATTTTGTGTGACAATCTGAAAACCGGGTTTTTAGGAGGTAAATTAAAGCAAAAGGAATTTTCCGCATATTGAAACTTCACTAAGGTTGCACACAGCATCATGAAAAATCACTTATTCAAACATTAGTCCTTTATGTAAGGATTTGGGGACCTCTCTACCATTACCCCATAGCAATACCTTTCTGCTATCTCCTTCTACTTTTACTAGCAGGCAAGTGACTGTTTTTACTCTTGGAGAGTTACAACACGTCAGTTCTACATGAGGATGGGACTATGTGAATAGGCACTGGGGTTCCAGTCACTGGTGAAAAAAAATATTACTTATTTTTTGCTTTCACCAATATTTTCTTTCTTCAAAAATAATTTATGAGTAAGATCATGTAGAGTTATTGAGACTCATATAATGAGCAAATAGAAATGAAAAACAAAAGAAAGGTATAAAAATAGCCATGGGAAAGAAGCATGAAAACAGTCACCATTGACCAGTTTTGTCATTTCTTGTTTTGCAATGTGACCCATTTAAGTCCACAGCCTTACTGTGTGCTAAGCCATCAGAGTGCTTCTGATGCCAGAAGAGTTGTGAAGATGACAGCCAAAATTCTGGCCTCTAAGCCATCAGCCTGCTCTAGTGAAATCAAAGACAGCTTTGCACTCAGTTTTGAGCTCAGTAAGCAAAGAATTAGAGTTGAGGCTTTACACTTTGATAACAGGGATGGCAAAAACAGCACCAAAAATCACCAGGTTACCTCCAGGAAATAAACTCAGTAAACGTTTGTCCAAAATTATGTATATTCAGCTATTGTAAAACTGCTAGTGCATTAACTGTTGGCAAAACTGTTTAGGTTGATCAGAGGTTTTAGGGAGGGGTTGTTACACATGAAAAACAGAATGAGAAATCACTTTTGCACTTGCTTCAGTCAAAGGAATCTAATAATTTTGAAATGCCTACAGCTAAAATTAAGCATAGGACACCGAGTTCTGAGGTTGCAAAAGACTGAAACAGAGTTATTTGTGTCAGTGAAATATACACCCACACTGCTCACTTTAAAGCAACCCCTCATTCTTTATTATAAAAAGCTCGGGCACTGCAGAAGAACCAACTGTGCAAGTGCTCAGCAAGCTGAATAGCCTTCATTCCATCGCTCAGTTTCTTGCAGGGGGATTATGTTATTGCTGCCCTCCCAAATCCTTGTGAAAATAAGATGTTTATCATGAAGACTTATCTTGTAAGTAAAATTGATATTGCATTTATAAATTGCATGTTACTTCAGAACACATGGGATTAATTCTCCCTATCAGCCCAGGCTCTAGTCTTCATACCCATGCATCCTGCCACAGCAGTCATCTACCTTGCCTGTTGCCTCAGCTATGTCCATCTTGTCTTCAAATCTTCTGCCCTCATTCATCTTTTCCCATATTAGCTGTGAGCTTCTTAAGCTTCTTCAAAGTTCTTTTCCTGCCAAACACTTTGCACTCTTTATGACTGTCCTATCATTCCTCTAATTCAATACAAGTCACATAGCCACAGAACCACTTCCAGTACACCCTTCACTCTTAACTCCGATTTACATTTCACGTCCATCAGTTCTGAAACCTGACCCGAGCTACACTGATGCTTCCCTTTCTTTAAAGTTCCTCTTCAGAAGACTCATCTTTGAACTCTATTTTCTCAGAAATATTGGGAAAATATGTGAACAAAAAAATGTCAATCAAATCTGTAAAGCCTGACAAAACTAGAGGAGCGTCACTATTCAGTCATATTAATCCTTTTTAGGAGTAGAAAGAGTGTAAGAATATTTCTTCTTTAAAGTGCTTCACGCTCTTTCATCAATATATGCTAGATAATCGTTAAAAAGCCAATAGCAAATGTTGTGCAACGTGCGCTGGTGCATTGACTCGTCTTGCATTTAATTAGTCAATTGGTTTTGCATGGATTACGACAGTAATCTGAAACTACCTATTGCCACTAAGTAAAGCTAAAAGGAAATAGAAAAACAGCACATTACCTGGCAGAGAGCTGCTGTCCAAGACAATAATCTGAACTTGACAGATACAGAGCCTTTGTTCAGTTTGAACATTTAAAGACTCCTTGGAGACCTGATTGGCTGATTATCACACATGATGTTTGGACAGTTTATTTTGTGTGACCAATTGCCAAACCAACAAGCATCTCAAACTACTGAGGCGCAAGAGGTTATGGTGAAGTTCAGCATTCAGAAGATGATCCCACAGAAGGGCATCCTAGATCTATGAACATTACGCTGTCTGTTTAAGGTTTCTTTCACAGTTTCTTTTCCTGACATGCAGGATTTTTCCTTATCGTCCTCTGTGTACATTCAAAAGTGTATTTAGATGCTATAGCCTTTAAAAGGAGTGCTAATATCTGGGGACACCTGAGCATAGTTTGTACCTAATGCTACAGCAGTTCAGCATGTACTAAGAACCTGTACAGTTTAAAAAGCAGGGTGTGAACCTTCTTTTAAAAACATGTAGTAAGTTAAGATCAGCATTAATATGATTTTGCTCAGCAAATTAAAAATGTAATAAAAATGCTCTAAAGATCATCAGCAGAAGCTTAAAAGCAAAATTGGAGGCACTCAGTGCAGCTAACGTGTTGCAAAAGGCTAATATTTTTCTCATTTGAACAAAATTGTCCAGCAGTTAACAGTAAATATGCTATTAACTCAGACTTTTAGAGTGCTCCCTTAACAAGCATAGTAAAATACCACATTAGGCTTTACAGAGTAATTAGAAACTTTTTTGTATTAATAAGCAATGCTAGCCATTATTTAAAAGCTGTATTTTGCTGGAGATAATGAAGAATTTGCTTCAGAGCTCCAAAAATTATTTTCTGTTATTTCTTAAATTTTACAAAAACTCACCATTTTATAGAGGAACAAAATAAAATCATTTGTAATACTGATGATAAAATAAATGCATACATAAAAGGCAAGTTGTACTGCAGACCAGACAATAACTTCACTCAAGAATTCTGAGCAAAATGCTTTTACAAGTTCACATCAAAAGCCTTTCCTTTTTAATTTCAAAAATGACTATAACTATTTTACTGGGGAAGCAAACGAAAAGGTGTGTGTGTCTTTACAATTGTTATTTTTCACCCATCTCACACAGCATGCTTGCCTTGACCCAGTAAATGCTAGAAGGGATGAAACTGCATGGCCAATGAAATGGAAAAACATTCTGACAACTCAGGTTAAAAAAAATGAAACTTTTTCTTGTCCTAGATATTCACTGTGCAACTGATATTAAAGCCTCAAACTTCTTAGAAGTGCTCTGTTTGGGAATTTCAGGCAGTCTCTGGGACAGATTTTATGAGCAAAGTGCTCTTACTTTCACTACCTACCACTTTGAATATTCACAGGGAAAGACGCAATTCTCTCAATGAATTCCTTAATTTATCTGAAAATAATGATGCTAATAATGATCTGCATTTCTAAGACCTGTGGCAATCTCACATGAAAAGTGAGATGAGTTCTAGAACTACTGGCAGCACACCCAATATGAGAGCTGCTTAAAGAAAAAGACCAGCCTAATCATGGGAAAATATTATCATTTAATTGATCTCTGTACTGTCTAAAACTTTAATTTGAATCTGAAATGGTTCCTTCAGGAAGGATGAAATATACTGGAGGTAACATGTGGCAACGATAGGTAAGCCTCTAGTGCCCAACTGCGGGGAAGGACTATTTGCGAGGGGCGTTCGCCTCAGCACCGAGGACGACGGCAGGAAGGGAACGTGTTTGCTGACACAAGCACATAAGAAGAGGACACAAAAGGAAGTAAACGTGAGCTGCTGAACTCTGACGGAGACCCTGTGGTGACAACAATACCGAGTTTCCTATTCTTGGAGAGAAATAGGAAGCGAGGCATTTTTCGTGCTGGACCCCCTCTGTTAGATTTTGACAACTCGTGTGTAGTCCCGGGTACAGCTTCTCACTTGTGTCAGCAAAGCCGCCCCCCCCGCCGTGCCCTTCGGTGGCAGGCCCTTCCTTCCACAGGATCCCCCTCCCGCCCCGGGCAGGGGAAGAGAAAATCACCTCTGGCCTCAGGATGTCTGCATCTGTGAAAAGCAGCCACAGAATGAGGGATTAACAGCAGGTACCGCTGCAGTGTCCCTAGAAGGTGAGCCCACAGCTGTCCTCTAGGGATGCTGGCTGCATGGTCCACACAAATGAGCACAGCACAGCACCAGCCCGGCATCACGGTGGCACACCATAGCTGCCTTTTGTCCGTCCACTTCAGAGGGCAAATGGAAGGGCTTAAATCTGTGCCTACACCAAGGCTGATCTTCTAAATTCAGGGAGCATGAGGTAGAAGGTCAGAGCTAATGCTAAAGTGAGCTTCTGAGTGACAGAGCTAATTGGCACAGGGCACGCCAGTGGCAGGCAGCTGGCCTACAGTTCATTGTCAGCTTGGACTTGACAAAAATAAAAGTTAATACTGTCTTGGACTGTTGTCTGTAAAAACGTATACCAGGAGGGCTATTACTCAACTCACCATATGAGACTAATCTAGCAGTGTATTTTGTGAATAATAATGGAAGTGGGTTTTTAAACAGAATACGAATCCAGCTCCTCAAGAGCTCCTCTGAGATAGGCGTCGAGATGTCATTAGGCACATACGTATTAAATTTAATCATTCCATCCAGGAAGAGAGCCAGACACCGGAAAGAGGCTGCGTTTTTCTTCCGGGATCATGAGCTTAACCTGTTAACATTGAAGAAAGTTGACCATAACCATTTAGTTTGGCTGCTGATCTTGAACTTTGGCTCAGGTTTGCTACTCACTAACATCTGTTCCAGTACAATGTCTGTCTATTAATAGACACTTAAAAAATAATCTCTTTTGCACACAGCCAAGTGATATCATTAATATTACAGCGCAATTTTTCCTTCAGTCACGATCCAAGATGTTGGTTTTCTTGAAAGCATGCTTTACTTTAGCAGTGGCAATAGTACTTAAAACTATATAGCAGTTTGTTCTAATAATGGAGGTTTGGTCACAAGCTGTTTTCTGTTGGTGTGAATTTTTTTTTTTTTTTTGTCTAATCCCCTGCAAGACCTCCGATATTGCGTGAAAATCGCAATTTCTCCTGTTTCTCCTACTAGCATACACTTTTAGCTTTTCACATTTTAGGGAAGATTTAAGTTTGTAATAAAGCTCTGCAAGATATTCTTCGTCTTACACATGATTTGTGACTTTTTCTGATTTAAGGGAGGGATTCATCACAGCCATCTTTAGTCATCAACAGTGCTGACATTTTGTGGATACCTAGGTTCCACTTACAGTCAATGGGCAGAAATGAACTTCTAGGTCATATCTCACTGACCTGTTTTAGACATCTAAGCTACAATGAAATGATACATGGCCTACAAGTGCCTACATCTCTCAGTTATAAACAGTGATTCTAGATAACTTGCTCAATTCACCTTGAATCCTGTGTTCAGTTTTGGGCCCCTCACTACAAGAAGGATGCTGAGGTGCTGGAGCGTGTCCAGAGAAGGGCAACAAAGCTGGTGAGGGGTCTGGAGCACAAGTCTTATGAGGAGTGGCTGAGGGAACTGGGGTTGTTCAGTCTGGAGAAGAGGAGGCTGAGAGGAGACCTTATCGCTCTCTACCTGAAAGGGGGTTGTGGCGAGGTGGGTGTTGGTCTCTTCTCCCAAGTAACTAGTGATAGGGCGAGAGGAAATGGCCTCAAATTGCACCAGGGGAGGTTTAGATTGGATATTAGGAAAAATTTCTTCACCGAGAGAGTGGTCAGGCATTGGAACAGGCTGCCCAGGGAGGGGGTGGAGTCACCATCTCTGGAAGTGTTCAAAAAACGTGTGGATGTGGTGCTTCAGGACATGGTTTAGGGGACATGGTGGCGCTGGATTAATGGTTGGACTTGATGATCTTGAAGGTCCTTTCCAACCTTAGTGATTCTGTGATTCTGTGAATTATAGATACCTATGCTACTGAACTCTGTATTTGGATGAACCCAGACCTATATGCTCATAATACAGTTTCTTGGTATTGCAGTGGACTGAAAATAATGACCCAGTTCCTTCTTACAGTTCAACGTTTTTAAATCTTAAGTGGTTTGCGTTAGGTAGGAAGAGGGATTCCTTGGTTGTTTATTTAACTCTTACGAAATAAGAAAGTGAAAAATGTACGTATGTTCTGGATTCTAAAAATGTTCTTTTCACCTTCTTTGAAATAGATCCACAGCTTAACAGTACAGTGTTGAAATCTGAAATCTTGCAATCTTTTCTGTACTGTTGAGAAAAAGATGTTCAGTTTGGCTGAGTAACGAGTCTCTGAAAAGCATGTGCTGCAATACCTGTATTTTGTTGCTGTTTGTAAAATGTGCAACTCAGGAATGTTGCATTATGAACATTTTTGTGGCTACCGTGGCTGCATAGAAGAAAATTTATGGAAGGTGCAGTTAAACTGTCTCATGTTTTATGTACATATCATAGACAACTAATACTATCCTTTTTAAAAGTATATTTCCAAATTGAATCTTATATAACAAAAGCAAATCTCTTCTTTTTAGACAAAAAAGTGACAAATTCCATATGTGCAATTTTAATTCACAATTCATTCAACTAGGTCACTGCATAAACCATCCAGTTAAAACTTGAAACAATGTTCAATGACTTACAGAGCAACACAGAGGGCAGCTTACCTTAGGTAAAGACTGGATGGTTGCCCAGAGCTTCAGAATAGGAAAGGCAGCATTTAGAGCCAATTTGTGACTGCACTGATTAAATTGCTAATAAGACATTAATTTTTACAATGTATAAATACTTTGTCTCATATTTTCTGGAATTTTTTGAGACTGTATTTCATAATAGCTGAATATATGGCATTCCAAAATTCTATAAAAATGCCCGCTATTAAATATGATTTGTTGCACGCGTTGGAGTAGAGGCAGCAGAATATATTTTACTCAAGGCAACGAAATAACTAGGGCTGTCTCTGATGATACAGATACCAAATATGCATCAGGGACTGCTCACAACTGACCAGAAAAACAGTAACTGTTTGCCAGAGATACTGCCAAGACTTTTTGAATAAACTGAAGAACTCACAGTAGTTCCGTTTGCAGGAAAAAAAAAGTCAGTATGAATTCAAAACTACTATCTGTGAATTCTTTAAAAAGTTTCATTCAGGCCTGAAGTTTTGTTGGCTTAGATAACTGCAGATACACAAGAGCTTGAGTAACAAGATATGCCATAGGGTGTGACAGCGCACAAGTTTCAGTGTGTTAGGTATGAAGAAAATGCAAATCTGAAAGGTATGTTGCATGTCACATTGCCCAACGTTGTGTTAACATGCAGCCTTTTGGGCTGGTTCTTGCCTGATTCTCTTGTAAGCACTCTTTTGCAATGGTTATCTTCAAGGGAGAGTAAGGACTGAATGGAAAAGACCATAAGGAACCATGAATGGACAACAGCAGGACCAGACAGACTTGCTGTACCTGGGCAATGTGTAACACAGAGATTTTCTCATCCATCTCCAAAATGGCAGTAACTCTCCCGTCTTGTACACCACCCTTCAGAATGAGCCAGACACGTTGGTGTGTTAAAAACTGCCTGTGCACAAGTTGCAAACACACAGGCTAAAGAGAGGTATCAGTAGTTTCCTTCTCACTACTTGTACTTTAGCAGTCATTGCAATGGCACTGTGGCAAAACCACGTGTCCCCACCAGTCCCTTACTCTGCCAGCCCACCCCAATGGCGATAGCTGCTTCAGCCTGCTCCATGGGAACCTTCACGGCCCTCCCTCCACGCCTCCTCCCTAACCCTCCAACCTCAAAGGCTGGTAGTCTCACTCTCCTTGCTCTAACAGCTCTAGTAACTCAAAAACTTACCAGTATATAAAGTCCAAGGTAAGAAAAAACTACTCCATAACTGACTTAAGGCTTGTTCACCACAAGACTGATACTTCATGTTTCCCCTGGTGCCTTGATTTCCCTTCAATTATCCTCACTATGTTGTATTTAAATGTATCTATATTAATATACAGATAATTGAACACAAAATAAAAGAATGCAATACTTCCAAAATAATTTTTAAGGCTACAGATGGCTGTAACTCTATCAGGGCAGAGTTAAGCCTTGATTATTTGAATATCACCTAATGCCTTAAATAAAGAAGTGTAAACTTAGCCACTACCTTTCTTACCTTTTTAAAACATTGTAGTAGCTCATGAAACAAAATATGTTCAAATCATTGATATGTTTGCAATTTTTCTGTTTTACTTAATTACTTTAGATTCTTATACTAAATCCCTTGCTTTCTGTTTCATAAATTATTTGTGAGCAAGCACATTTTTTAGAGTAGAAAAATATCTTTTTCTAGTCAGATCACATAATGTAAGTGAGCCTAGTTCAGTGCAATTGAGTGTGCTTACATGAGACTTACTGAGTACTGGAAAAGAAAGGGTGTTTTTCAGAGGGGAGGGGATGCGGAGCGGTCATTGCAAAATATAAATTTTTGCAATTTTGCAAAATAAAATGAAAAGGAAAAATGAGCTTGAATGGTGTGGTACTAGTGTCTTTACTGGCATCTTAATTTTTAATGGTGTACATCTTGTGAAAGCCTGTAATTCTTAGCTGTAACTTAGCAAATCTTTGTAGTTTCATAATTATTCTGTTAAGCAAAAAATATTTGTTTCCAGTCTGTAAGAAAATGCAAGATGATCTCCAAATTGAAAGTTTATGATTTACCTACAGATCTATAATTGCTAAATACGTGTTACATTTGTTGGAGGTGTACACAGCTTTTCACCCAAATTTGGACCCTGATTAAGGGAGGCATTTAAAACATGGAAGCAATAAACGTAGGTGTACATTATAGTGGGAACATTCCAGTTGTACTTAGGGATATATTACTTTAACATAGAAACATAGTGGTAAAAATATTCAGCAATTGATGAAGTAATTTTGTTTAAAGACGAGAAGGAGATATAACCCATAGTGATATAAGGGTGTAGTACAATGTCTCTCTATTTTGCCTAGAGGGGCAGCTGTGCTGGCAGAAGCTTTCACCCCAGAGGGATCAACTCTTGGCTGTAGTTTCTACCAGGGTAAAGCAGGTTTATTTTTATGGGCAGAAATCCACACAAATCCTGCCAACTGAGGCTCCTCAAGAGACAGATAAATTTTATGCAACTCCCAGCTGGCCCGAATACTGCAACAGCAGCACCTTTCCCTTACAGCTCACTTTTCTTTTTTGCTCTCTGAACTAAGAGCTTCTTTCAAGCCACCCTGAGTACATCTATTTGAGATAAATAGAACACTTTTAGCTACCACAGGTAAAAGATTCAGATCAATATACAGGTTCACTGTAGCTCTACAGCAGCTATTTTGTGCATGTGTGTCTTTTTTAAAGATGGTAACCTTAGCAGTAACACACAAACAGCCTCTTAAAAGTCAGTCCACGGTCCACAACAGAACTCCCCAATCTGCTCTAACATGCTGCTGCATTTTAGGATTGAAATTAAAGCCAGTGCTCCAACTGTACTGTGCACTCCCTCCACTTTGAGGCACAAAGGGTTTTTTAGGTAGCTCATGCTACTATGGCTTTCTTCAAAAGCAGGGCAGAAAACGAGTCAGTGCATTGCTGGACTGCCTGAGAATTAAAGTCCAGCAGCGTGACTAGCTTTTATCATGTACCTTTCCTTCTTCCTCTACCTTCAAGACCTTGCATCTTCTCACTGCTGTCACCAGTCTGCTTAAAGAATCACTGCAGCACCCTGGAAGACAAGAAATTACCAATTCTCTAAAAAAAAAAAAAAACAAACAAAAAAACCCCCAAAAACATCTTATATAAGCTCTTCTCTCTTTAGGACAAGTGATAGTCTCTCATGGTTCCTGTTTGCAGCAGAAAGTAGGCAGCTCATTTCTACCCTCAGCAGGGCCCAGATAAACAGTTCTACCAAATGAAGGAATAAACAGGGATTCCCTCTGGCAAGGTCAGAGGCGCAGATGAAAACGACCCTGGGAGCACAAGTTCAACCAAACACAAAAGGTTCCGTGCTCAGTGGGGTTTGGTTAAATAATTCAGGTTCAATCTTTTAGGAACACAAATACAAACCATTCTCTTCTCAATGGGGTAACAGAAACACACGAAGTTAATGAACCCAGCAGGGATTGACCAAACAGTTCAAAATCCCCTTCAGAGCAGGGAGAATAGCTACGAAGAAAACAACCCAGCCACTTGGCACTGGAAAACAGAACCTGCTCTGCTTTGGTTGGATGAGTAAAAACTTTGATTACAGGAGTCCTTCATTCTTTAGGGGGCTAAATTTACTAATAAATG
Source organism: Phaethon lepturus (assembly GCF_000687285.1). Lineage (NCBI taxonomy): Eukaryota > Metazoa > Chordata > Aves > Phaethontiformes > Phaethontidae > Phaethon > Phaethon lepturus. The sequence goes on from NW_010566681.1 coordinate 31,353, forward strand.
CTGACTGAAGTGTCATCTGCTCAGTTCTGACAGTTTATGCACTAGGTCGAAGCAATGGTAGTGAAATGGATTCTCCAAGCATTTGATCCCTTTGTTTTCTTACTGGGTCCAGAATCTATGACTCCTCACACTCCTGTACTGCCAACACAAAAGTTCCCCCTCCTTCACATCCCTGCTTTCTTTCACACTGTTCTCCTTCTATGAAACATTCTCTTCCTTTTTTATCCGTCAGTACCTGTTATTCCTTCTACGCACCTGGTCATGGAAGTGTTCCAAAGGAAACAAGAGGATCTTACGGAAAACACACCCATGTGTATAGATGGTACTCATGGTGGATCAATATAGGCTGTAAATACCATACTGCAACACTAGCGCTTCCTGAAACATCAAACCAATATACACGCACTTCTTTTTACCGTGCTCGCTTCTTTTCCCCACTTCATCTCCTAGTGTGCATCATGTTGCATTTCTTCCTATTTTTTGTATCACCTTGTATGTTTATATATATATGCATACAATTATTTCTGTATATTCAGTTACGATAATGAGCAACAAGCAGATGCTTTGTTGAGACTACACCAAGAATCCAAGATTCTCTGCTTATAAAACAACTGCATCTGCTGTTGTAAGTACTCAGAAAATTGACTGTTCAGCATACAGTTATAACTTCTGAGTTCATCCTCTATGAGTGCTAGTTAGAAGAAAGGATTGATTTAAAAGTAGGATTTAAGCTTCAGTTATTAAAAGATAACCTACTTACCCACGATCCAGTAATACTGAAATTAAAGAACTTAATTTAGGTGGCTAATTTAGGTTTTTACAAAACTATTGTGCTGCATACAGAAAACGTAGTATTTATACACCTAGGATAAAACTGATAAATAAGTGAAAAGAAAAAAAAAAGAAAAAATTTGTTACTACCTTACTAAGGTTAAAAACATATTCTGGATCCTCAATAAAAAGTATCATTCAGTAGTCTGTAAGAATCCTGTTCTAACAGACTAGCAATTTAAGTGTAATAATTTAAAAGTAAGCTGGGACATATCAACTATAATAGCTTTGCTAAATTTTCAGGAAATACGTACCAGGAAAAAAAAAAAAATCATGGCCTCATAGCTAAAGCACATTTGCAGTGAGAACAATACAATTTAAGTTATCATTTTAGATATAAAATATTTCAGCAATGCAAAAGTGTATCCAGAAGCACAGGCTGATTACCTAGTTAAGCAAGAACATCTTTTTCATTAACACCTTTCTATGCTGTCACATTCTGTTTTAATTGTGGAAAGAACAGGCTTTTGTATCCTATTACATTATAAATACAATATGACTCTTCTCCAGGTTGCATAAAACAATCAGCTTTACTATTAAGCATAATGATGGGAGTCAGTATTATTTTTTTTATCACAAAAATAATTTTGAGCTGCAAACCATGAACTGGCTCAACACTCCTGCATGCATTCGGGTGCTACTGGACACTGCCATGTACACAGGACGTATTCGCATTTCACATGTCCGAGCTCTTTTTTGATGGCACACTGAGAGGGAGTCGCTTATGTACATGCAGATCAATTTAACAAAAACGCCCAGTGGGATGCATTAGACTGCATGCTGCCGTGAGGCTTCATGGTGCTGTACGAGCTGTAAATCAGGAACAACCCCCTTTTTGCCCACCCACTGCTAAAGCACCTGAACAAATCCATACTGCAGAGTCCATGTTGTCTCCCACTGAGGTGACAGGCCATCTTTCCTCAAGATGATGGCTCTAGCCTTTATTTAATGTTACAAAGTTAAGTGTAGTGGCTTTGAATGTGTCTTTCTTACATTATTTGCAAAGAACTTCTGTAATTCAAGATATTCTCAACCACCAGGATAAACAATGACTGTAAAACTCAACCCGTGCCTTTTATTTTCAAGGATGCTATATTAATGTTTGAGAACGGTATTGCCTAGTTGTTTGCTAATTTTTTCTTACATTTTATATTCATTTCTTCATTAACATATTGTTTGACAGATATAGTGATATACACGACAGCACTGCCAAGAGTGCACGCCCATTTGGTGATCGGACAACACAACTATTCATCAGCAACAAAAACCTTGCTATGGCCTACAATTAGGACACAGAAATAATAAAAGCAAAGGTCAACATTCTCTCTAATCCTTTCTCAAATATATAAAAAAAAAATCTGAAGACAATTAAAACCCACTCTGTCTGAAAATATGGCAAATTATTCCACTTCTGCTAGCTTGAAGATATTTGTCTCTGTGAAATTCCTCAAAATAATAATATTTCCTCAGGTTAATGTCCCTTTCCCTTCTACTCTGTTTTCACCGTCTACATTTGCCATTCTTCTAAGGCTACATTTTTTCTTTACCCTAATCATAACACCTGAAATGCAGAATTAAAAAACAGAAGGGTAAAGAATGTAAACATTTGTAACTCTAAAGATAAAAATAGCATAATAAAACATAAATATTGGTTACTACGGAGGAGCATCATCTGTGCCATATAAAAGCAGTCCTACAAGCGAGCACATCTCTGACAGTTTCTGGTTTTAGTGTGGAAAACCCAGTATGCCAGTAGGATGAGAAGTGCAGAACAGTAACTTGATACTTTACCTTGAGTTTTTTTATTCTAGTAAATGGGGAGAAGGAAAATGCTCTCACAGAAAGAAAGATGGGAAGAGAAGGACAGAGAAATTGTACACATGAAAGTATTTGTTTGGAAACAGAGAAATCACTTTGGTAATCTTGATGAGAAATAACTTCCATTTAACCTAATCAGGCAAGTCAAAGCAAGTGATGCAAAAGACTGAGTCTTGAGAAGCAGTCAAAAGAGTCTCTTCAGCCACTACTGGGTGTAAACCACGAGTATCCCCCTTTAACCCAGTGGAACTGCACGAGAGGAAGGGAGCTCAAGTTTGGGCCCGGAGTCACAGAAACAGAGGAAATGCCAATCAAGCAACACTGACATATTCTTTGACTGAGAGAAAACACCACAGTACTTTTAGACCTCAGTTTTAAATGCCTTTCCTGGATTTCTCTACCTTATGTGAGTTTGCCCCTTACATTCATTAGCTTTGTTTATAAACCTCTTTCACTATTCTAATATAGCTAAAACTGAAACAAGTCATGCATGGAGCTCATAATGCTCTAGTGTTGTTATGTATGAATAAGGAAATAAGCTAAATTGAAATAAAGCACCCTCATATCCAGCATAACTACATCAAAACATCTCTTTTTGGATAACGACATCACAAAAACATGAGAACAAAAACTACCTTATGCCTCTAGCCAACATAATTATAGCTGCACAAGAACAAGAAAACAGGATCTCCTTTTTTCTTATTCTTCACAAATACAATGCATACTTCATGCTTTGTAAATACGGGCTATTATGTAGCATATTCTTTTCTACCTATTTTCCTTAAATATACAACCCAGCGGTCTCAAAATACACAAGCTTTTTTCATTACTTGCTAAAATCTGGTGTTGTGGCTTCTAATGACGGGCTGTTGAGTCCCCTGATTCACCTTTTGTACCGTTGGTGAGAAGAGAAGGAGGTTGCCTAATGGAAGACAGAGAGTTAGGACCCCTGTGTGATACAATGAGCAGAGATCTTATAAATTCCTCAGGGCAGAAAGGAACCCTTTAGTTTAACACTATGTGCAAATTATTATAAAGATGTATATCTTAAAAAAGGTTTGGTAATGGGATAATAGGCCCATTGTCTTCTTCAGCTTCCAGCACCAATTTTCCTCCACAGTCTACTCTATTTTCTCCACCTCCTCCCAGATGCAGCCACCTTGCTCAGCCAGCTTGACTCTCTGTCCTAGGCACATTTTTTCTGCCTCTGAAACCAGTCTTCAATTCCAGTTTGCAGTTTACAGATAAACAATTTCCAGTTCTAACAAAAGCAGGAGGCATTGCTGAGAACACCGGGTCCAGCATTCATATCCAAATCCATCCCTGGCATAGCACGCAAAAGCAGTTAACTTCTAGAAAAGAAGGTTCAGCGGAGAGCGTACTCAGCAAAGGCAGAATTGTCAAGAATTTAACACGTAACATTCCAATTGTTAAGAAATCAGACACCTACATTCCCATGGGGAGCTTATTTGCATCGTTGAGTTGTTCTTTTTTCTTTCTTTTTTGAACCTGCCCTGAGGGCCATATTAAGAATGCAAACTATAGGAGCTCAATTTAGTAATCGTAACTCCTATGGCATTTTAATTCAATAGCATGGCAAACTGTTGAGACGTCCTACATTCCAAGGTTTCCAATTTCCATCTCTCAATAAAGTCAGCAGAGAAAAGCAGCTGTCTCTCAGAAGCCAAGCTGTTGTAGTTGGTAGTTCGAACATAGTCCTGTATCACTTCAAAAAGTTCTGACATTCTCTGCCAAATATTTCTATCATTATCCCAGAAATTTGAAAAAAATGCCGCACAGCACTTAATCTCTAATGTTGAAGAACCTACTCTAATACAATTGATTTCAAAAGCATACACTGAAAGCGAGTACATTTCTCTACCTGCAATACTAACCAAATACATTACAGTAGGAACCGACTTTTGTTTAAAAAAAATCAAATACGCATTTTGCATGTATGCTTTTGCCATTTTTGTCAGCACAGAAATGGTAAGTTCTTTTTGGTTTGTTTCTTCACATGTTTTTAGTACTGTAAAATACGTATTTGTTCTCAGTATTTCTTGAATTTAGAAAACAAGCACTGAGAAGTACAAGGCTGAAGTTCACACTACGAGTTTGAAATTAATACAACAGACAAATTGATATTTCATCTTTTCTTGTCTCCTTTTTGCTTGTACCATAGACTGCAAGAGTGCCTAAGTGATGAGTGGCAAGCAGGA
>NW_010566682.1:0-12661 GCF_000687285.1 Phaethon lepturus
GCTGACCCCTCTCCTTACTTCGCTCACAAATTTCATGTGCAAACACATTATAAACCCTGATATCCAGGAAATTTGTTTTTCCTTTCAACTGTTTGTGAAAATGAGAGTAAAAATCTCTTCACTTACAAAATGTAGGATAGACTACTTGTAAAGCAAGAGGATGTGCTGGTCATGTGATACTGGCAATTTCATTAGATTCTCTATGAGAAGAGGAGAACCCTGAACTCAGATTTTGTTGTGATTATTAGGAATTTTTCCCTCTGAAATTTTCTGTCTTTGAAGTGAGGCACGAGTATCCAAACCCCTAATCATTCAGAATATTTAAATATCAAAAGAACCTCCTGGCTGAGGTTGCAGGTCAATTGAATACTTGCTGACAGGGCCTCAGCTTTGACTCACACACCTCAAAAGGCAATGCACTGTCAGTGGCACATTCACATACTCCTTGGTCTACCCTGAGAAAACAGCTGGGGAACACCACAGCTGTGGTGTCTAGACCATGAGTATTTGATTTTCTAGGAACCTGAATCACAACTCACTTCACAGAGGAAACTGAAACAAATCTTCTATCTGTGGCTTTTTAGCAGGGACAAATTTGAACCTGGAACCTGACATGGAGGCAAGAGTCACATTTTATTGTTATTTTCCTCAAGCACACAAATTTGTTATGAAAAGATCAAAACCTGTACTGGAATTGAGACCTTTTCAGGTTTTTCCTTTTAAAAAATTCCAAATTTCATTCAGCCTACTCTTTAAATGTGCAGCTGTTAAGCAGAGAGTAGCTTCCTTGTGTTTTACCCCTCTACAGAACTTGATTATATTTCATTGCACAGCCTGAGGCTGGGATCCAAAGAAAATGACAAATTATAATGTGTCCTGAATTCCTACTGAAACAGCTTGGCTCGGTGTCCAACTGAATTCATTTCACGGCCATATGCTATCTAGGGTGATGTAAACACGTCAGAGCAGCAGGAGGAGTCATCTAAGTAGCAATCCCTGCCTGGAGGCCAGAAAACGCTCACTGTTGATGAACAAGTGAGGGCGTAAATAAGAAGCTATTACTTTCCCAGAAAATCTCATTCCTCCTCCACAAATTAATTTTTTCTTAATTTTCAGGTGTCCCATGCACTGGATGCGTTTTCTCTGCTGCTCTTTCTTACTTTGAAGACATACGGCACCTATGATTCCACGTATCGCTACTCCACAAAGAGATCTTTGGCTAGCACTTTGCTGTCAACGTGTACTTCTCAATTTTCTGAACCTTTATAATTCAAACTCACATTAGCACAAACACTGCACTGATGAGAGAAAGCTAATGTGACTTTACTGGAAAATCAGGTAAATTGAGAGGGCTGGAGTTATGTCTATTGAAACCTGCCATGTTGGATATTATCAATAGTGACAGAAACCTCAAAAAATTTAGACCTCAGTAAGATTAAGATGCAGTTTGTGGATATGAAACAGAGAACAGAATAATCCCGTGAGCTTGAAGCGCTAGGAGAATGTAAGAGTCTCTGCTTTTATTTGAGTGATGAAGCAGACAAAAGCTGTAGGGTGTTAAACTTGTTCCTAACCAAATATTTTCAAGACTTCAGAATTATTTACATTTTGCTTGGAAGGTAATTAAGTTCAAGGTTTTTTTAACTTTAACACAGACTTTTCATCCTTTAATAGCAAGAAAAATTAGAAACTGGCGTAATTTATGAAGCAGATGGAAACATGCACTTGATTCAAAACTAGGTGTAAATCAACCAAACACTATAGTTTAATCTTTTGGGTGAAATTCCAGACATATATTATAAAAGACATAAGCATGAAAGTCTACTCAGGTATGTACGGACCTTTACCAAATTTAGGAGGAAATCTCAGAAGGCAAAAACATCATCTACTCAAAGAACTTACACCAGCACATGACTATTAAACATGAGTTTGTTTCAATGGCTGCCTCTATGCTAGCAAAGTTCTGCCGAATTCTACCAGAAATGAAGCACAAAAAGGGAAAATACTTTTCAACACAGTCAACAAATAGTTAACCTGTAACGGTAGAAGGCCTTGCTGAGTTCAGAACTGCCAGAAGTTAGAATTTGTTGCTAGAGGTGCAGCTTTTGATCAAGAAAGAAGCAAAGGGATTAATGTATGCAAGACAGGAACCTTAAGAGGGCACTGGATGGCAACAGGTTGCTACTTCACCATTTTAACTTGCAGGGACACTCTGCTGGGCTGGATCTATCACTAGGACATAAATGAATCCAGTGGTTTCTTCATGCTTTTTTGCCTGGAAAGTAAACTGGCCCCTGTAGAATTAATTTTCTATGCTTTTTTGGTCACTTGCTCATGTTATCACAAATTCAAACTTTACAGGTTTACCTGTTCTAGCTGCCATCTGGTCTTTTGAGACATATGTGCATGCACTCCTCCAACACATAGCACAGCCTGAGTGACTCCTTTCACGAATCAGATACTAGTCTTCCTTATCTCACCTGGTGATGTGTTTAACATCTTTAAATATTCAATGAGGCAAAGAGTGAAAATTATCCTATAACCCAGTGCTTATGAGATTTATTTGAAAGATGAAGGACATTACTTTCAACCCCTATTCCAGGTAAAATTTATAAAACATGGAAAAGCAACCTCAGGAGAGACTTGAGTAACCCTTTTTCTTCTGAACTAGACCAGAACTCCAGATCACAATCTTGGAAGCTCTCCATGGAAACAGGAAATAGGGGCTCAAATTCACTTTGGCAGAAGAAAGAATCAGTCCTGGGTTTGTTGTATCTTGGGTGAATCCTCTAAGTTCTGAGTCTCTAGATAATAAATATATTTATTTTTTTTAATATACCCATTACTTTCCTAACATGCTTTGACCAATATTTTCCCAGACTGGGTTTTTTTCTTGTGAATTTGAGACAGAAAGTAAAATAATTTTGAACTAGCCAAAAGTATATGCACTTTTTTTCAGTAAAACTTTTATTTTTGCCCAGACTTGCTGCCCTGCAACAAAAAATATCACTGAACCAAAATCCAAGATACTGTTAACTAAGAAAAGAAGTTCAAAACTACTGAAACAAATTCTCTCTTTCTGTAAAGCAGAGCTCTGACAATCCATATTAGTAAATAATTTGAGTTTTCATCTCTGTTTTGTACCATACCAGCTATCTTACATATATGATTCTCTACTGCAACAAGAGGAAGTATGTTATTTTTCTGCAGTAAGTTATAATCCATAAAAGCAAGAATTTAGTAGCAAAGACATAAGACCACTGTCTGAAGTCTTAATGTATGTCTGCAAAGTATGCTTCTGCAAACTAATTTCCAGTGCGGCACTTCCATCAGTCTGTTAAATCTGCATGTCTGATCCCAAATCAACGCAGTTCGGCATCTAATTCCACATCTGCCTTTTTGAAGCTGTCTTTTGCTCCTGCAAGAATATTTGATTATGACTCAAACAGCAACATGCTTTTCTCTAGGGGTCATTCCTCTCTAATTTTACACTCTCTACACAGATTAATTGGTTGCATGCAGAACAAGCACCGTGACATTTCATTGGCCATTAATAAGTAAAGAGACGTTAACAAACAGCTGGCGGTAGGGAGATTTTTTCCCAGCTAAGAAAGGAACAAAAATCAAATGAATAAAAAGAAAGGAAAAAAAAAAACCCAAACTAAAAAACCCAAACAGTACCCACACAGCTAAAAGACTGTGAAAGGAAAAAAACCCCAACATCTCCTTGAAGCTCAAAGATAGAAGCCTTTGGTTAATGGTAATTTTAAAAGCTCTCCCCTCAGTTTTGAGCATGGCTGCATCTTTTTCTGACAGCTCTTTTGTATAAGCAGAAACATTTGGGAAACCCCTTTTTCTGCTTTATATATCTGAATCACTTTTTGCCACACTTGCAAAAAGCTGATGAAAACATCCGTGTCGCTCAGAAGCAAAATGACAACTGAAATGCTGAAAGATGATATATTTTTTGTGTTTGTCTGCTATGCAGATGTAACTGACATCTAAAACATCAGATCATTTCTCTGTTTTGTGTAAGAAGTCTTATGCCAACATTATTCAATACAGTAAAGAGGCAAAAGCAGAGAAATCAGCCATAGAACTGAGCAGGCTTGTAAGTGGATAAGCAGACATACACACAACTCGAGCTCTTACTAAGGCAAGCCAGGTTTTTTTGTTGATTGGGTGGAAAATGGTGCTTTTCAGGACTTTTGGCTGAGACTAAGAACTCTTATTCCCAGTACCTGTGGTTGAAAACAAGCCATGTGGTCTTATCCTCAAGTGAGGGAGTGACGCTCTGCTGAACAGGTGGTTAAATATGTTCTGCTTTTTACATTTTCTCATTTACATTCTTAGAACATTATTTTCTGACACAACTGTAAGTGCTATACTGCTTTATGCAAATAGCTACAGACAAATGCCGCATGGAGGGTGAAAAGGCAACCAAACCAACCCCTGTGGACAGCGTGTGAGAGAGGGATTGGTCACTTTGCCAACTGGCTCACCATGAGCTACAGGGTGGTAGCTAGAGGCAAAAGCAGAGCCAGCCTCCGATACATGAACATGGGCGAGACACCAGCCACAGGTGCACTCAATGTTTGAAAATAACAGGTAAGCATGTTCCTTTAGGCCCCATCCTATGGTGGTATTTAGTTTGCGTCCATGATTGGTACAACTCCACCTTGTGATCTCTACTGTTCCCACTGGTATAGACAGGATTACCCACACAAGGCAGAGGCATTTATAGCAGAAAAACACAACAGTGTACCTGGACATATAGTTGGTGGGAAATAATATGTCTCTCTACTTCCATGAAATGAAAATGCATTCAACTTACTGATTATCATAATTTACTAGGTTTTTTTAATTAAAGTGTAGAACATGACATAAATACCATTATGAGTTTCTAGAGCTCTGTTTTAGCTCTTAGACAAAAAGAAGGTTTCAATACTACTAATATGAAACATTATTGGTTCTAAGGACCTGCAAGTCCACAGTGATGACACCGTTCCTACGAAAGCAAATTTAATGTTCACTGATTGTGTGTCAATTAATGAATATAATTTCAAACTGTAACAATGTCTAACATGACAGAGAAGTGTATCATTTCAAGCTTTTAACTACTTTACTAGATGATCCCAGGTCAAACCACTGTCCTCCACAACAATAAAATCCATTATTCTATTTCTTTATTAGCAGCAAAAAACTGGAATTTGCCAGAAGTTGTGTGTCACTCTTATGTTAAGTTTATGCTAGAAACAGCAAAGGTCTGTTAGTCTAGGCATCACCTATATCAACACAGCTTGTTTGAATTATCTTACCCAGATTCTCCCCTGCTCTAGCTGTCACTTTTGAAAGCTAAACTGAGAATAATTACCTCTCTATTCCAAAGGCTTTTGCCGGGAATGGCATTTTGGTCAGGGAACACATTTTTTGCGTATCAAATCAACGCAGCTCTGTCGACAAAAGTCCGTAGGCTAGATCAGCTGTGACATACACACTTTAAACTGGTAAATGATGAACACTCAACAATTATTTTTCTTGAAATATTTGCCCTGTGGATAACCATACGGCAGACAATCCACCACTCCTAACTATCTGTAGACTGGCAAAGGGGAAAACGTTGGAGGTAGAACATGTAGAGATGTAGAAAAAGAGATAAGGCATCTTCAAGACGGTTAAAGGAAGGTCCTAAAATATCTAGGTTATGCAGCACAATTACAAAGTATTCAGGCACAGCAAGTTTTCAGAAAACTCAGGCTGGTATCTATCTTCTCTATTTTATTGGACTACTGACTGCTGGAGAAAGGACAGAAAACAAGAGAAATTACAAAGACACAGGAGTTGGTCAAAGACAAGCTACTGGCTCCACTCATTTTTCATCTTAGACGTTTTCTCCTTTCTCTCCCTTCTGCCACATGCTGTGCTACATTTTGATTAAAAGCTCTTACAAACTACACATTTCATAATTCTGTAAGGCATCCAGCTATTCAGGCTATACTTCCTTTGCATTTTTGATCAGGACTTTGGAAGACATGAAGCACTAAGAGAATCTTAAGAACCTGCTGCACAACTAATGCAGGCAAGTACAGGAACATATCAAATGGTCTGCTCCAGGCAGACATCCAGAGAAACTGCATGTGTTTTGGAGGATACTGGTGTTCTAATAGTACTGGAATTAGTCTATTAATAAAGTCTCAGGCACTAAAATTCAAAACAATCAATAATTTTGGAAACCATGGACGCAGCCTGGGGCTTTGGATTTACTCACTGCATATCTCTCCCTCATCTTCTCCCTCGGTGCAATCCCTGATGAAGTCACATGCCTGTCCCAGCCTGATCGCTGTTCCATTCCAGCAGCTGAAGGAACCCTCCAGAGCCATTTTTGAGACAGAAGCAGATCCTAGAAAAAAAAGAAAACAAAAAACGCACTTCAGATTACTGAATTGCCTTCCTCTCAATCAACAAGTCATAGGATCCTGAATAACACTGAAGGGGAGAGCACCTCATGAAGTCCCCTCAATCCAATATTTACTTTATCAAGTAATTATTTTCTTTTGTTTGACCTGTTTACTCTTGTCAAATATCTAATGGTCCACCTAACAGTTCCCCAAGCATTTCTGGTATTTTAACTTGGAAGGCATCTTTGACCCTTGAAAAGAGGTTTGAAATCCTGCAGCCTGCTCTGTGGTACTTCTCAAGAACACCACAATATGCATGATAGATTTTTAATTGTATGTGAATTTACTGCTAGACTGACAGTCCTGAAGACTGATAATCCGCTCTGTCTAGCTCAGAAATAACATGTCTACGTGGTTTGGAAAGAACACAAGCTTTCATCATACCCTCCTGTCAACATGTATTACCTATGACTTGGATGTATCACGTTGTCATATTCTCTCTGCAAGAGAGAAAACAGTCTGATCTCTGCTTGTAGTTTTCTTTCTCTTCTATACCCACTCCTGTTCTTGCACCCTGCACTCCCCTCCTCCCCCTGAGTCAGGAAGACCATAGCAGACTAAATCTACCAAGATACAGAAATTACTAAAATATTTTACCTATGCTAAGCAGCAAAAGGCAGCTAGCAAGGTGCAAAGGAGCCAACTCTTATGAAATGAGGTCACTGAACATTACAATCAGAGGCCAGTATCATCCATTCAGAAATGACCTTGAGTACTTGTCCCTTAGCACTGTCCTTTTCTGGAGGCACTTGATTCCCTTGACAACTGAGAAGTCAGAGATCATCCAGCCTGATGGGTATCTTTTTCCTGTTACTGTAGGAATTCCTATGAAATAGGAAATGACCATTCCTATTACTGTAGGAATTCTCTCATCCTGCTGTCTTTGATTGTAGACAAGTGAGATTTAAAAAAAAAAAAAAAGAAAAAAAAAGAAAAAAAGAACTTGTCCTAAGAAACACATGCTCTAGATCAGCCACCTGGAGGAGGCAGGAATTAGTTCAGCAACATCCTACAGTCAGGACGTATGGAGGAGGCCAAGTTTGAGAAGTGTAAGAGCCCGTTCCACAAAAATCTGGGTGTGGGTGCAATTCACAGAAACCTTCCTGACTCTCTGCAGAGATGTGCTTCCAGTTCACTACTCCTAGAAGTACAAAGAGGTCCTTTCTGTGAATTCCCCACTGCAACAAATCCTACCCCATCTCGTATTAAGTGGGTAAATGCCCAAGATTAAACCAAAGCCTCTGGGCAGAGTGAGCCATTGTTTGCCTAACTCATCCATGCTTGCTAAACAGCGCAGCTACATCATGTTCTCTGGTACTACAGGGAGCCGGGAATCACTGGTGATTCAATTAGATGTGCACTTGATACTTTTATTTATATTGCCTGCCAAAACTAAAAATTAATGAACCATGTAGGAAAACAACCACTATTTCTCTTCAAGCTTATTTTATGGCGCAAATCAATTCAGGAGTGGGGGGAATACATGCCAACCCTTTTTAATAAAGGACCCCAGCTCCTGAAAAGGGTGTTCTGTGTTATTGTCAACTCAATTTTTTTGACTGCCTTAGAGCAATTCTGGCTTGCCGCATACAGGCTGCACAGTGCCCTTGTGTTTCAGTCAGGGTCAAGGCTGACTATAGAGCTCTGCAGAAAAAAGAAACCAAGTAACTCAGAGCTGGTTGTTGACAATTTCTGCAGGCCCCTTGGTAAGGGTTTAAGACAATGCGAAGATACCCTCCTTGGCCTTGCCATGCTCCTTGCAAAAATGCACTCTTCGAGACATCACTGAGAGCTTTCCCTATGTCAGAAGCAAAGCTCTTTGCGTATCACAAGCTAGTTACAGTGTGTTCAGGTCAGTGTGCAAATGGATGCCAGAAAATTGTAAGAAGCAACTCTGGTAACTCGGTAGGTAATCCTTTCTCTTAAGGGCATGCAATTAACCTATATGGCACTGTGTTGCTGGAAGGACCTCCTAAAGAAAAGTTAAGAGACAAGGCCCAGAGTGCTTCCATAAGGTTAGTAACATCATGACATTTAAAAATATTGAGGTTCTACTCAAATTCAGAAGTATTTTTGTCTTTCTGAATTACCCCACAGATGGTTTTGAAGAAACGCCCATGTTTTTTAGCAGCTCTCATGTCCCACTCAGTTTATCACCAATCTTTTCAGCAATGCCCATGTTTTATACCAGCAGCTGCTGGGATACCATATGCAGAGATTCAGAGAAGGGGTTATTGTAGGCAATGGAATTTTTCTGTTTACTCAATTCATTTTAAATTTGTAAAGGCACTCAGTTTTCCAAGCACATAATTGCATTAACAGTAATTATAATGGAATCAAGGCATTCAAGAGCACCTCCTATCTTCCCAGGTACCTTTGTTGCAGCCCAGGAACACAAATCTCCTGAAGTCAACTGAATGTGGTATTTAAAAGCCATCAGTTGCAAATAGACATCAAGCAATTCAAAGACCTTTTCCTTCAAAACAAAAAGCAGCAGATTTGCATGCTCATTCATCTCTGAGAAGACAGGACTTGAATTAGCTCAGATTTGCATTAGACACATATATACATGCTCCTTGTATAGGTTAGAGAACACAAATAGCAAAGCTGCAGCCCAGGGAATGGCTGGGCTCTGTGACAATGCATGATTCACTCCTGTCTCCTGTTTGCTTGCTTACTGTGTGTGCAAAGGCAAAATGAATTGGGTAACGGAGATGATTAACTAGTAAAACAAATAGATAACTAAAAAAGCCCAAATACAAATGACCCTTTTAATGGGCCACTTGATGCAGGTGGTTCCATGATAAAGAAAACTTAATTTTTAATTAAAATATTTTGTATCAAAATAGACATTTCATCTTTTCATTTCCAAGCCCAAATCACTCCTGGCAAGGTGAGCCAGAATGCCCTGGATTGCCGAGTCAAGCGGCCTCAACTCACACACAAAAGATGTGTAAGGAAAGAAAAATGAATGGTATCAAATAAGTATCAAACTAAAATTTGTGGGAGACATCCTTTATATTTACAGCAGTGTTTATGTAGCCAGTGGCATCCATAAATTATAGCAGTCATTAAACTGTACCACGGCTGGCTTGGAGTCTTATAAATCATTATTTAAACAGCAACATTAAACAAATGGCATTTCAGGCTCTAAATTGAAAGAAGAAACAAACAACTCCTTGGGGAACAAGTGCTGACTTTATACCTCAACAGGTCCTGCTTCTGAACACATTCCAGCCTTGGCAGTGTTCAAATCTAGTACCAGACCTTGGACACAAATGACAGCCTGAGCTCTTGACTGCCCATGCTTTTGGACTTAAGTTTCCATGTAGCAGATCAGTGTGAAAGGGGAAAATCATGTGACTTAGCCTAATGCAGGGTAAGCAACTTACTGCTCAAACTTTGGGGCCGAAGGGGATATATTTCACTTCTCATCAGATTTTCTCCAACACGGATTGCCTCTTCTCTCCTCCCCCCTCCCTTGGTGAGCAGGGAAATCAAAGCGCACTGGCAAGTTCTGGCCTATCTGTCTCTGAGGAATGTGGCCAGAAATATTGTGATGTTTGATCAGTGCAAAACGGGAGTCTTCACCTTACTGCCATCACAGCTGGCCAAGCGGGAAGGAAGACTGAAATTTCCAAAGGCATTTCCAAAGATATCCCTTATCTTGCAAACTGGTTACGCTGCTCCTTATCATGCAGGGTTAGTCAAGCTAAACATAATTATAGCTTCACGTGTTACATCCAACTTCTGAGACCATAATTTTTAATGCTACCAAAAGCTTCTGCGACCGACAGTCAGGTAAAGCCCTCCCACTCAGTGCACATTAAAACAAGAGAGCTTAATAGGACAGTACTCTGTTGTTGTTAAAAAAACCTGTAATTTCTACTAAAGATGAACAGAAATTGCAAAAACCTGGGATGAATGTGTACCCTTGTGCATGTTTTACCAAAAAGCAGTTGCTCTCTGGACTATCCCTGAGAACCCTGGCTGGACACAGATGATTTACTTAATTGCACCTCTTAAATAATATTTCCTAATGGCCTAGTGCTGCAGTCCAACGTTCCTCCACTAAACAACACTAAAAATCATGGATTGAGCAACCTCACTGACAATGCTTCTCTCTCACAAGTATTTGCCATTAACTTCTCAATTTCTTGTGCTGCTCCTTTGGTTTGAGTTCAAGGCCTTGACTCAGAGATATTTAAAAAGAGAGTACTTGGGGGATTTAAAGGTTATGTGAAACAAAGAAAAGCTGCTGTCTAGCTATAAAAGTATAGTGAGAATTCTGAGGAGTTTTTGATTATTGCTTTTTCTATGACTCGTCATTTCTGACGGGCACATCATTTCCTCATTCTTCATCTCCAACCCTCCAGCCTTATAGCAGTGCAGACATTTGAAGGCTGATGGCTCAATTGGTGCTGAGGATAGCCATATTCCAGGACAAAGTAAATTTTCTATTGATATAAGTCATTAATACCCCTGCTTCCACTATTAGAGAAGTTGGAAGGTATGAAATAAAGGAGGTCAGAAAGTGAAAGAACAGAAAGATGAGTTCATGTTTAAGGGAACTGAAGCCATCCTTGACAAATGGCCATTGAGCTCCATCATGATATAGGGCAGATCACATAAATCAAAACTTTCACAGCAAGCTACACTGCTCCCATTTTTCAGCCACCCACCCCAGGACACCTATATTCAGATCTGCAGAGAAGCCAAGTGGTCACAAATACAAATGAGACCAGTGAGAGAGATACTTGGAAAACACAATGTCCTCAAAAAATGCTTTGAAAAAAGATTGGGCTCCAGGTTTCTCACACCAGGCAGCCAAAATCAGTCAACACTTCATAATTTCTAGCTTTAATCTTTGTAACAGCATCGTTACTGTTGCTGTCATTGCCTAAGGATGCAAGTGAAACCCCATTTATAGGAGGAGGTGATCTCTTTTTATGAGACTGCCTGATACAGGCAGAAAAAGCAGCCTATGTTTGTTTATGCCTGAAAGCTTGCCTATTTTTCCAGTTACATAAATTGGCTTTAATTGTCTTATTTCACTTCCGATACATAAAATGGGAATAAACGCCTCACAAGAGCTCTATGATGTTCATTTCATTAACATTTGTAAGGAACCAAGATGTTATGACAACAGAGTCATGAAAAAAATCTGTAAGGAAATTATTTACTCTGTCTTCACAGTGCAGTTTGAATAATTTATGGCACAAAATGAACAGGGCCATACGTCTGATGAAGGCAGGACACGGGATAGTAAATAACTTCCCATTGAGGGAGTACCCCCTGCCCTGCATGCTAAGGGCACAGCACTGCCACAGTGAGCTACTCCAGGGTGAGAAATCTTGCTCATTAGAGCCACGTAGAAACAGAATTTCCCTTTCACAGAAAATATCAACATTTCAAAATGTATCTAACCATAAAATAAAAATGCCAAAATATCTCACAGAACAAGAGTTTCAAAACAATTCTGGATTGGAAATTCTGACTTAAGAGGTTTCAACACGTAACCAAACATTGTCATAAACCCAAGAAATTTGAAAACATTTGAATTCAAACGAAGATAAAATGTTAGGTAGAAAACTCAAGTGGAAACTTACTGTTTTGGAACTCATTCATGTCAGTAATTCAGCCAGCTCAGTTTTAACATGCTCTCCCTCTCTGCTGCTGCTGTTTCAAAGTAGGGATGTTATGCTTAGTATACAAATTTTAAAATGTCTGTTCCTTCAGTCTTGACCAATGCCAGTATGATTGCCTACACTGAAGAAAACTTCGTAGCACATCTACTTGAGGAGCAGGCACTTGTTCACTGCCATGTTTCAGCAGCATGGACCTTCTGCAGAGCCGTACAGCATTCAGGCTCTTGGAAACGCTTTTCACAGAATCACAGAATCACTAGGTTGGAAAGGACCTTCAAGATCATCAAGTCTAACCACTAATCCAGCGCCACCAGGTTCCCTAAACCATGTCTTGAAGCGCCACGTCCACATGTTTTTTGAACACTTCCAGAGATGGCGATTCCACCACCTCCATGGGCAGCCTGTTCCAATGCCTGACCACCCTCTCAGTGAAGAAATTTTTCCTAATATCCAGTCTAAACCTCCCTTGAGGGTGGTTTAGATTGGATATTAGGAAAAATTTGAGGCCATTTCCTCTCGTCCTTTTGCTAGGTAGTTGGGAGAAGAGACCAACAC
>NW_010566683.1:0-5611 GCF_000687285.1 Phaethon lepturus
CCCCCCCCCAATTCCTGACTGAGAAAGAAGGTTTTCCTCAAAGACTTGTTCTGGTGTTGGCAAGCTCAAAACATTAGCAATTTCTCCTTTTTATTTTCTGGAGAAATGTTTGATTTCTGGCTTTGGAATTTTTATACTGACAATCTTTAATCTACTGTGGGGAGCTGGGAGATGATTTGCAGCTCACCGTGTGTGCCGGGAATGGGAGAACACGACAAAATGAATGCTTGAGATTGTTCGAGATAGTCCATCTTAGACCTTATGTGGATACCTGCCTTTTGTGGAAGATGGAAATCAGTGACTCAACTGTGATTGTATTCCCACTGGAAGTCGAAAGAGTCAGCACAATGCTTAATCTTGAGTTTACCGACAGTGTTTTCTATCTTGTACTTAAATTGTGCTGAATATCTTTCACGCCTTTCTTTGAAGCTTATGTGAGCCCGTATTCACAGCTTTTCAAATGTGCACCGTTGTTCACTTCAATCTATAGTGAGTAAAAATTTTCCCTAAATTAAGGGCTGTGGTTCTTAGAAGCTGATAACATGTATCCTCAGAGAAATTCTCCATGAAATCTGATAGTGATTGTAGCTTTGTATTTAAAAAAAAAAAAAGGAGGGTGAGGGAGGAGAAAATTTGCATTTCAGCAGTTTATCCAGTCATCTGTGGGATTTGGGGAAGATGTTTATCTTGTGATGAGCAATTGTTTAGTTTTATGAAGCATTGTAAGGAATGTGCAGAGTGGTGGACAGTGGTCTCAGTGTTCTTAGATGCTGGCCTTGCTCTCTGGTTCACATGACTGAAGTCAACTTGACTGGTAGATCTGAAATCAATAAGATTTTTTTTTTCTGAGGTCAGACTGTCCAGGGTGTGTTGCTTCTTTCATTTCCAGTATGTTGGGAGGCAGTTTGCCCACTGGGTAGCGTATTTTACCTGTTCCACACCCTAAATGTGGACCTTGGCCATTGATACTACTGCCAATTCTCAGTTTGTGACATTTGATTCGAGTCTCCTGATGGCTAAAGTTATTTAGTGTAATTGAAGTCTTGGATCTGTTTTATAGTAATATTTTAATAAAATTAATGGCATACAAGTTACTGCATTGAATATTCTGGTGATCATTTCCATCTTTTAGCTATGGTATAATTGCACTTTGTTTGGAAAATCAGTACCAGAAGCAGTGACAATACTTGTTTTAAGCAAATTACTCAGCTGAATGTGATCTGTTTTTCTGCCTGAGCTTCAGTCATTATTTTGGCTAATGCTTGTGCATTGCTAATTTCACTGTTTCATGCCATGTATTGTTGAATTGCTGTCTGCTTCAGCTGCCTTGCTTGCTCACTGTGTGTGCTTGCATGACTGGTCACAAAAAACGTATCCTACAGGGCTATTCCATGAAGATTGCATGCTTCTATACCAGGCAGATGTTGACTGATGGCTTGACACACTACGGTTGCAAAGCAGTCTTTGCTTATTAAAACTCAGAAGAGATTGCCACTTACAGTATGTGTGATTTCATGTAAAATTGCTGAGAAAATTCCTGCTAAGTTTGGGAGAGTGGTTATAAACCACTGATTTCCTATGTGAGAAATGCTTGTGATTGCCCTCTGCCTTGCTGTTGGTCCTTTGGTTTGGTCCTTCTCTGCCCTCAATTTTCAAGTTGACATTCAGCTACTAAATGTGTCGTTAGTTTCTTTTTCTTAATGTCTCCAAGCCTTTTCCAGAAGTTAATGGAGAATTTAAAAGCAAAGATTACCTGTTCTCATTAAACTTCAATACTGGTGTTTCTCAAAAAAATTTTCAGTTTCGGTCTTTTGCATGTGTCTGTCTTCAGACAGTCCTCTCCATTCACCAGTGCTCTCCAGCGAGACCTTACATTACCAATGGTTAGTTAGCCTATCTTTAACTGCTAGTAGCAGCTTGTTTCTTCCAGGTCGGGAGAGTGAGAAACAGCTGCAATTTCTGGATGTAGGTGTAAAAGTTCACTCCCTTGTCCTGAAGTGGCTGAGCTGTTGCCAGCAAAAGGTAGATAATTGTTCCCCGGATAATATAAGTACTGTTGTGAATTAGGTGTGTTTTAAATCTTGCTTGATATTATTGAATCTGTTGACTGATTGACTCTGGGCATAAAAATTAACATTAAAATGCTATTTTGTCTTTCATCAGATACTAAATGAGTAGGTACACAGCAGTTGAACAGACTGTGGCATAAGTTACAATATCACAGTATTTCAAAGCTGTAATTCAGCACAGGAAGTGGGCCTTTGTAGATGACATTGAATTGAGTGTTATAAAAACATGGTCTGACATAGTCTTGGTATGTAAAGCAATTTAGTTGTAAATCAATTTAGTTGTCACTGTACACAAAGATTTCCTAGATACCAGTTCAATGCAGAAAGTTACTGAAACCCAGAAATTGGGTATGTTGCAATTAAAAAGAGACCAGATTAGCTGGGTTCTAAAGGAGAAATCTGTATCTACTCGGAAATTAAATGCTTCATGTTTTAGTGAATTTGAAATAAATGACCGGTGCAGCATGAGTGCAGGCTGAATGAAATAACTACATGTGAAGCCCAGAACCATGGGGTTGTATGTGTGTATATCTGTGTGTATAGCTCAGCAAAATATTTCAAGGGTGTTAGCTTGACATGCAAATTGAGAAGTGACAAAGCTGTGACAATTCAGGAAAGTGGACTGCTGTCACTGGGTAAAGCTTACTAGCCCTTTCTTTTCTTTAGCAAAAAGCAAACATGGATGCCAAAAATGTGATAGTGATGCAGTTAAATAAATAAGCGTTGTTCCTTCACCTAAAGTATGACATAGGTCTTTCCCCATCCCTCCTCTGAAAATGCTATGGAAATAAAATACCTCCGACTCTCTTTAAAAACAAAAAACCTGACAAATTTTAAATATCTCTGAGTATCAGATCTCAGAGGCCACTGCAGAATTTGGGACTCTTTTCTTAGAACAGCAACATTAAAGGGGAAAATTAATAACTTTTGTAGAGGCCATGAATCAGATGTTCCTGGATTATCTTTTTCAAGAACTAGGGAGACAATACATTTCAGATTTTTTTTTTCCTTTTAATAAATGTTGCACATTTTTTCATAGTATGTAGTGGAACGTTATGCAACAAGATAGTTCTGGAGTTAAGAATGTAATGGCATTTGAAGGTTTAAATGTGGATATTTAAAATTGTGGGTACTTAAATCATATTTGCACTGAACAGCGAACATTTTTAGAGATGACATTACACCTCAAGTTTTCACAATATAACCTACAAACAGTATTTCATAGTCCTATACACGTATACTTCGTACATTTTCTCTTAGCAGCCACAATCAGGCATAGAAACTTATATGGAAATTAGTGTTTTGCTCTTCCTACTAAAACAGAATCCCTAAATGTCTGTCCCTAAAAACAATCAGCTTTTGTGAAGTTGCGGTCTATGTATACTTACTCAGCCCTGTTTAGCATTTTCTACTCTCTTCTGAAGGTTCTGTCCTAGGAGAGGACCCAGGATTAAAAAAGAAAAATAAATCTCACCTCCCCTTTGACAGACACATCTGTTAGTACACTCAGCCCAGCTTTAACACATAATCAGTCATCACATTCTGGTTACGATCCAGTGCAGAAGATACAGATTAACTTTCACAGCAGTATCTTCCTAAGTTGCAGAAATGTGTTTGATGTTCCGCTACTGATGAGAAAACACTTACATGTCAATCTGCTGACATCTGATTTCTTCTTGTTCAACAACATGGATAGCTATGGTCATATGCACCTTTGATCTGCCTGGAATGAATGGAGAGAGGTATAGCTGCCCAGCTTAGGTGCTAGAATATAGTTCGAATGCTCCTATATCTGCTTGAGTACAAGGTCAGCAGTGCTTTTAAAGCACTGTCTTTGGTAGCTTAGTTAGTCGTCTCTTTCCAGGGATACGGGTGAGATTCTTCACACGTTCCATTCCATTGATTCTGATGTGTGAGTGAGATTCCCCATCAGAAGACCCTTGTATCAAACTCTTCCAGACCATTGGAAACTTACCTATGCCATTTTAGAAACAGGAATTGTACACAGGTGTTAGAACTGTCTGGTGGCAAAGCCAAGCTATCATAGCTTGGGAAGTGTACAAGCACGTTAAGCCTGCATAATTTGCCTTCTGTGTTTCATGTGTGTTTTGGTGTAGTCTTTAATTACATTGCTTTGTTTTCCCTCTTCCTTTCCCCATAGGACCCATGAGTCATTCATTGCACAGGATGGGTGGTGGTAATGTAATTAGCTCCTGTTAACAATTGTGGAGAAAAACAGAGTTAGGTGTTGTTGCCTCATGTTCTTTTCTGTTATTTGAACACTTTTCTGAAGATAGAATTAGAACACAAAAATGGCCATATTGGGTCAGACCAAATATGTCTCTTGAACAGCAACATGTTTTACAATAGCCGTAAAAAATGCCCATGGAAGAGTAAGAACAGGAAAAGTCTATGTGCTACTACTACTACTACCTGATGTCCTACAAGTTTCCAACTCTTTTTAGTGCAGGCGATTTCAAAGTTAGTTGTTGTTTCTGTCGTTATTAACATCAGGAGATTTTCATCTCTGAATATCACAAAATCAGATAATCATTGAGGTTGGAAAAGACCTCTAAGACCATGAAGAACAACTGTCAGCCCAACACCACTATACCCACTAAACCATGTCCCAAAGTGCCACATGCACATGTTTTTTTGAATACTTCCAGTGATGGTGACTCTACCCGCTCCCTGGGCAGCCTGTTCCAATGTTGGACCACACTCTCAGTAAAGAAATTTTTCCTAAAATCTAATCTAAACCTCCCCTGGTGCAACTTGAGGCCATTTCCTCTCATCCTACCACTAGTTACTTGGGAGAAGAGACCAACACCCATGTCACCACAAACCCCTTTCAGGGAGTTGTAGAGAGCAGTGAGATCTCCCCTCAGCCTCCTCTTCTCCTGACTGAACAGTCCCAGTTCCCTCAGCCACTCCTCATAAGACTTGTTCTCCAGACCCCTCACCAGCTTCGATGCCCTTCTTTGGACACACTCCAGCAACTCAATGTCCTTCTTGTAGTCAGGGGCCCAAAACTGAACACAGGCTTTGAGGTGTGGCCACACCGGTGCTGAGTACAGGGGCACAATCACTTCCCTACTCGTGCTGGCCACACGATTTCTGATACAGGACGCTGTTGGCCTTCGTGGCCACCTGGGCACACTGCTGGCTCATATTCAGCCGGCCGTCAACCAGCACTCCCAGGTCCTTTTCTGCCAGGCAGCTCTCCAGCCACTCCTCCCCAAGCCTGTGGCGCTGCATGGGGTTGTTGTGCCCCAAGTGTAGGACCCAGCACTTGGCCTTATTAAAACTCATACAGTTGACCTCCTCCCATCAATCCAGCCTGTCCAGATCCCTCTGCAGAGCCTTCCTGCCCTCCAGCAGATCAACACTCCACCCCACTTGGTGTCATCTGCAGACTTACTGAGGGAGCACTCAATCCTCTCATCAAGGTCATCAGTAAAGATACTGAACAAGACTGGCCCCAGAACCGAGCCCTGGGGAACACCGCTTGTGACCGGCTGCCCACTGGCTTTAACTCTGTT
>NW_010566683.1:5669-5906 GCF_000687285.1 Phaethon lepturus
CTCCAGGAGAATGCTGTGGGAGATGCTGTCAAAGGCTTTACTAAAGTCCAGGTAGACAACATCCACAGCCTTTCCCTCATCCACTAGGAAGGTCACCTGGTCATAGAAGGAGATCAGGTTGGTCAAGCAGGACCTGCCTTTCAGGAACCCATGCTGGCTGGGCATGATCCCTTGGTTGTTCTTCACATGCCCTGTGAGCGCCCTGAAGATGAACCTCTCCATAATCTTCCCAGGTAC
>NW_010566684.1:0-5172 GCF_000687285.1 Phaethon lepturus
TCCAGGCCCCGCTCCCCCCAGCCTCCCTGACGCTTCATCTCGCGCCGTGGGCGTCCTCCCGCCGCACTCCCACGCCCCAGCAGGGCCTTGCTGCAGCCAGGGCACCCAGCAGCTAACCCCCGCAAAGAGCATCTCGCAAAAAGGAATACATCTTGGAGCTATGAGCTAAAAAAATATCTTGGTTTAAGAAGTCAGGTTGATTCCCAAGCATGAAATTCCCAGGCCATAAAAATCTTCAAAATACCGTTTCTGCTTATTCTCACAAATAGCCTTACACAGATGAGAAACGTATAGTTCTCCCACTTTCCCTGTAACTGGTTTGGCGGGTGGGCGATGCCTTAATAACCAAGTTTTCAGGCCCTCGGCATTTATCTACCATCACCGTGACTAGTGAAGCGTGTGCTTAAGCCTGTTGTTGGGATGAAGCCCCGAGGAGCCGGGCTACGGCACGGGCAGGCACAGGCAGATGGCCAGCGCCGGAACAAGAATAGTCATTGCACCAAATCAGGTGTGGGCAAAAAAGAACAAGCCCTTTTCCTGTAGCACCTGTAAGACTGACAGTCACATACTGGTTGACTACAGACACCTTTTTGCTGGAGGCCTCAGTTTGCCGGTCACTGAGGGAGCAGAAAGGCTCCCGCTGTGTTTGCCCCTTGCTGGTACCCCTCTCCGAGCATCTGCTGTGACCCCCTCAGGGCAGGGACCAGGGGAAGCCTGAGCGGCTCTCCCTGTGCTCTTCCCACCAAAGCCCATGGGGTACCTTCCTGCACTTGACATCTTTCTACTAGTTGTGGGATATTTCGGTCCGCTGCCTCCTGCTTTGCTCTGACATAATTTCTCCGCCACATGCTCGCCTTAGAAGTAGTTGGAGAGTTGTCTGACTGATAACTGACTTAAAATATGAAGATTTTGGACCTAATTTTTTACATCCAATAGATCATTTCACTAATTCATATTTCTGTGTCTCTCTCTGATAGTGTACTACAATTGGACACTTGGAAACAAAGCAAATGTTGCTCTCAGGGATTTCTAGGCCTCCTGACATGGCCATTTTCAAGATAATGCTAGGAGACAATAGGAAGCATAATCATTAACTACCTGGTGGTGATGTCAGACCTTCTCTTGGGTTAATGTATGATTTCATCACCACAATGGAGGTCTTCAACATGCCCTTTTGCTGGGATTAAGTTCTGATTACATTCCGACATCCATACAGACTTCAAAGAAATACAGTGATCTATATGCATAATACGGTAATTGTGATCACTTGAAATCAAGAAAAGTATTGATAATTATAAGTAGTGAAAAGGCTAATGTTGACCACCTGATAGCATTGCATATTTCATTGATTAACAGCACTAGTTCCTAAAACTCCTGCTGACTTAAATCTTACCTATGCCTTATCTTAAGATACAGAGAAAAAATAAAAATGAAATATATAATGTTTTATATTGCAAATGTAACACAGCTGGTTGACGTTTTTGGCATGATATATGTGCGGACACATCTCAAAGCAGCCAAAAGCAGCACAAAGCCCAGGGCTGCATACATTACAGACCAACAGTGAACCACTAAACCCGTTATGCTGGGACTCCAAGGCCCCTGAAAATTACTGTACTTTATCCTACAGTTTCCTCTCTTTAGCCCACCCTAACTTAAAGTATACTCTTCTAAATGGGTACTGATTTCTCTTACTAGCAGCACTCCAGAAACAACAGGAAAGCTAAACCCTGTGTAAATTTGCCTTGCTTTACTGCTATTTTTATTTATATCAAAATGTGGCTTGTGCCTGTGGAACTGGCAGTGCTGGAGTCTGACGTGAGCTCTGCAGCCAGTGAGCCTGCCTGGCTACTGGCCCCGCAAGCTGCCTTGCCCCTGACCTGCCGGACCCCGTCACGGGCTGAGAAGGCAGCTCACTCCAGTCTGTCTTCGTTACTTTGGCTAATTGTGTCATAGATAGTTGTCAGCAGGACGTAAAGCAAAAGCGTCAACTCATTTTCCTAAGTTACTGATTTACAGCCAGATAACAACTTACGGTCACTTTTGACAAGGATCAGAGGTGAAGCAGTGACCCGGAGTCGAAAGATAATGCATCCTATTACCAGCCCGCTTCCGACCGCTGCCTTGCACGCGTTAGGGGAAAGCAGATGTCTTATTAGCTGCCATCCTTAAGAGGCTTTTGTCATCATGTCAACCTTGAAATAACAGGGCGGGGGCAAAACAATGGCCAAAAATGAACTGCTAGACAGTTTAAATAGAGCCAGGAAAGACACCGGTGTTTAGAAAAAGCAAAATGAAAAAATGCACAGAAATGTTTTTTCTAGTTTTGTGGACAATGAGGGAGTAAGACTTGCACCGTTATCACAACTTATTGTGATGATACTTAAAACAGGAGGCGCTTTAATTAAGGATGGACTAAAGAAAGTAAGGTGCAGAAAAAATGGGTTAATGCTCAGCACCCATACATCTATGAAATATATAGTTATTGTAAAAGCATATCTGACAGGTAACCTGCCTTCTCTCCTAACATTTAATTGATGCTTTAGAAATGTGGATGCTCATGCAGACCTCACTTTGCTGCTTGAAAGATACTGTTCATATCACTGAAAATCACTCTAAATCAAGGGATTAATTTACTGGGGCTGAGATAAAACCATTGATCCCTCTTTTCTGTCCATGAGAAGGAAGGCAGATGAAGCAGAGGCTGGCACCAAGCTAATCTCAAGGTTCTCCTGGTGCCTTGTGTTTTTCAAAGCTGAGGAGCATACTCGCCTCGTGGCAGAGCGTCAGGGCACAGCAAGGGTTGGTGGCTCCACAACTGGGGACAAACTGGGAGATGAGGGCAACCACAGACAGGAGACAGGCCCACAGGTGATGGGGTCCAGCTGGCTAGGCCTGGGCACCTGATCTGGCACTTGCCAATTTTTTTCACCCATGGGAGTTGTTGTGTTCATGCTGTTGTGTGTGAGAGGAAGGAGGTTCACAGTTGTTGGACCAGTTCTTCTTCTGGCTCCAGAGAGGGCGATGGCCATCTGTGCTCTTGGAGGAGAAACTATCAGAGAGGAAGGAAATTAGTGATGGACAGGCTCTGGGATCAGACTGAACGCTGGCCTTGTTCTGTTTTAGTGGTAGAGGTGTGAGGCAGGAGGAAAAGCAGCACACTGTTGACACCACTGTGAGGCAGTGCCAGCAGAGCAAGGGCTGGAATGTTACGTGAAGGCACAGTGTAATGCTCATGAGGACCAGTGGGGAAGGAACAGAAATTTATCTAGCAGCAAAGTAATAGTCTCCATGTTTGAGGATTAATCATGGAAATTTCTTTGAGTTCATCAGCTGTGAATGACAGAGGAGGAGTAAGGCTTGGTTTTATTAGTCACAAGGTGACAATGAGCCACTGAGATGTGTTGGCTGTGAAGAAAAAAAAGGAAACCACAAAATCTATTAGGCAAGGTACTTACTACAGAGGGCAAGGCTTATTAATACTATCACAGAAGTCTCTGGAGAGATCTCATCCCTGCTGCTTTATACTGGTCTCTCTCAGTCAGGAAAGACGTGGCCAGCCTGGAGCAGAGGCAAAGGTGATGGCTGGAGGCAGTGACTCTCCTATGAGGGAATACGCGCAAGAGTAATTAGCTCTAAAAAGACTGTAGAGCTTCTATGATCACTCTTCATAAGTAATTCAGAAGAGTTAGTAGCAGGAAGGGGAAAGGGCTATTTAAGTTAAGCTAAAGAGCAGTTTTGGCACAAGAACGAGTGGTGTGAGAGGCTGCGGGGATCCCACTGTGCCAGCGAGGGAGCTGAAGGAAGCGAGAAACGCCATTAACCTTCCCGGCTGTCCTTGGCTGTGGGCTGAGTAAACCGGCTCAGCTGCAGGGGACCTGGTGGGCTTTAAAAGGGGACTGGGAGGTTAATGACAAGTTCATTGGAAGAGAGAGCTCAGTTCTGGGCAGCTACGGGCTTTGGGCTGGTGTAATTAGCAGATAATGTAAGTTGATGTTTGCTTTTCTAATAGGATATAGCTATTTTGAGATGCTGGGAAGTTTGGGATATTGAAAAGGTGAAACTCCATCTGGCCCATGATGAAGAGCGAGGTTATAAAGCTGAAGTGGGAGTTGGCAATAAGCACAAAACCTCCTTGTTTGGGTCTGGGCTCTTCTGCCCCTGTGCCTTGTGAATGAATGCTGGAAACGCCAGGGAAAATACAAATGACGAAATAAGTACCTATGTTGAGAACAAAGAAGAAAAGTTCTTCATTCACACTTTCAAGTTTAGAGTTACAATGGCCAAAGTATAGTTCAGCTATTGGTAACTCCAAGCATATATAGGCTTGAATTCTTTCATCTTCCCTATCAGAAACTACCTGGACAGATACTTCACTGCAAGAGCAGAAGCTGAAAAGGCTGAGAAGTCAAAGGCTGAGAGATCTGTGGATGTTCATCCTGGAGGAGAGAAGGATCCAGGGAGACCTTACTGCAGCCTTCCAGTGCTTAAAGGGGGCTTATCAGAAAGATGGGGACAGACTTTTTAGCAGGGCCTGTTGCGATAGGAGAAGGGGCAATGATTTTAAACTGAAAGAGGGTAGCTTTAGACTAGATAGAAGGAAGAAATGTTTCACCATGAGGGTGGTGAAACACGGGCACAGGTTGTCCAGAGAGGTGGTAGATGCCCCATCCCTGGAAAAATTCAAGGCCAGGTTGGATGGGGCTCTGAGCAACCTGATCTAGTTGAAGATCACAGAATCACAGAATCACAGAATCACTAAGGTTGGAAAGGACCTTCAGGATCATCAAGGCCCACCACTAATCCAGCACCACCATGTCCCCTAAACCACGTCCTGAAGCGCCATATCCACACATTTTCTGAACACTTCCAGAGATGGCGACTCCACCACCTCCCTGGGCAGCCTGTTCCAATGCTTGACCACCCTCTCGGTGAAGAAATTTTTCCTGATATCCAATCTAAACCTCCCCTGGTGCAACTTGAGGCCATTTCCTCTTGTCCTATCACTAGTTAGTTGGGAGAAGAGACCAACACCCTCGTCGCCACAACCCCCTTTCAGGTAGTTGTAGAGAACGATGAGGTCTCCCCTCAGCCTCCTCTTCTCCAGACTGAACAACCCCAGTTCCCTCAGCGACTCCCCGTAAGACTTGTTTTCCAGACCCCTCACCAGCT